>NC_090209.1:9436221-9533721 GCF_033026475.1 Channa argus
CTTGGCATCTGTGTTTTAGTCCATGCATGCATGCGTCTATGCTTGTATGCATGATATGTGCATGCATGTGTGTCAGCTGATTCCTTAAAAAGTCTTGCTCTCTGTCTGCTGCTTTAAGTGCCTGAAGTTAAAAACCATTGTAATTATTTTTGAAATATGAAGTGCATGTACTTGTAGGTTGTTAAATTGCCACCTATCATCATCTTCAGAAAAGAATGCTGAGTGTCATTATGAAGGGCAGCACACTGACAGACAGATACACACAAACCTGCAATATAGAAGGACTGCCGTGCCCTGTTTCATTCAGTAAGTGATAAAAACAAAACCGGTAGATGCACACCATCCTCCTTAATCCATCTGATGGCTAAGAGAGTGTGCCAGCAATACACTTATACATAAGGCACTCATAACCACAACAAGATTCAACCCTATTACAATAAGTAGCTTGTGGGTTTGCTAGTCTAAATGACACTCAGTGAAGGATTGCATCATTGTTGATTCGTATCCAGTGGAGCAAATATGACCGGAGTGCTCCTCTCAGTTTCAGTGTTTGTTAGCTGAGCGCTTTGAGGTATGAATGTGTTGACTCATTCCTAAGTGGAAGCTTTGAATGCTTTACATTCAGTTTTTGCTCTCACTGTTCTTGTTTTTTTTGTGTTTAAATCACAAGGACGTCCCCATGACTACTAAAATTCTTGGTCATTTACCTAAAATACTGCACTTGAACTATGCAGTTTTAAAACAGACATCGTTATTGGATAAATTCTATAGATGCTCCTCCAGAGGAAGCTCTTCCAGTGAGCACATCTGGACTTAAATGGTGTCAGTTCAGTGGAGCGTTGGTCATTTTTCTAACTGGCCTTTTGGGTGTACTTTCTATGTCAGTGTGTGATCAATCACGTCAAATCGCTGTTGGTGATAAATGCCCTTGTGTCTACTACTTGCTAGAGACATAACCATGACACACACACACACACACACACACACACACACTGGTATGCACGTACATAAACACACATGCATGCAGACCTTCATCATCCATCACTTTCTACCTGCTTAAACATAATGCAAACCGCGAAACCTGAGCATATCGTTTTCATTGCAGGTTTTCTGCTGTGAAACTAAAAACTAAGGAAAACAAAAGAAACTCAATGTAGTTGTAAGGCTCTTATGTTTCTGTGGAGGTGTTTGTAAGGTTGTCTTCTGTTGATGCCGAGCTGTGTGAAGCTAGCCGCTTTGCATCATCACTCTCCCTCTGTTTCTTTGACCCCACATACCTCTCATTTTCATTTCATTTTGTGCCAACTTTTTCCTCATTTGAACTATGTATTTATTTTTATTCTCATCTCTTTCTCTCTCCATCTCTGGTGCATGGTAATCTCTACTGAGCCGTGTGTAATCACAGGCCATCTGGGCGCTGTAGGGAGAGATGAGCCTGCAGCTCATCAGATGACCAAATGCACCGTGGGTGGAAGTACAATCATGTGCATGCACTCACACACACATATAAACACACAGTCACACCTTTAATAGTTACAAATCATCACACGGAAGTACAGTTCCATCACACCTTTCAAGACCTTACTCAAGGACATTTACTCCATCCTCACAAAGCAATGCAGTGTAACACAGCTGGAATAAACAGAAAAGCTTTTAAAACCCAAATGACACAGTGCAGTGTAATCACTTTTTGTGTAGTGATTGTTCCATAAGAAGAATGTTGCAATTTACAGTTGGTTAACCACAAACAAAACTACTGGAAATAAATAATACAACCAACAAAACAAAATACAGCCTATTGAAATTTGAGAGGTTTGTTTGTATTGTCCAATCTGCATAAACAGAATACAATAATCTGACCTTCGTGTCAATTGTACATTGTATTTATGGTCTGCTGTTCCTTATATGCTTTGCTGCCTCCTGCACCCTGTGCTCATCCTGTCTGAGGACGGCACAAAAGCTCATGCAGATCATTACTGAAATGCTGACTGCTGGTGAATTCTAAAACCTGCGCCCCTCAGGTTTAATAGATGCAGCACTGTGAAAAGCAGATCATACAAAGTTTGAGGCCCTTGTAATTATATTATAATTATTCCACTGCGTGTTGAATTAGAGCACATCAACAAAACTGCTCCCAGTGAAGATATAATGATTTAAACCAAAGGGTTTGTGGGGCAGTAAACACCAGCAGTACTGATGTTGTCAAAGCTTGTAGTGATACAAGGTTGCTGGCTGTCTTTAGTATATACATTTTCACATGTCTTTTTGTAGTCCAGAAAATATAAGTTACATATGCATATTGTTTTTTTTATTGATTTTGGGAGGGACCTTTTACTGGTCACAAATGAAACAAATGTTGCCATTTGATGTATTTGTACCAGAGTTGAGCTCTTTTTTCAAAGCTCCTTTTTTCTGTAGTCATAGTGCGTCATCTTAGTGTCCAACACTAGTGACATTGTTGGACACTAGTTTTTCTTATAAAAAGCTTCTTGGTGATGTTCGGATATAAAACATTGTTTATTGCAGTAATTTCCGTAACCCAAACCCCAATCGTTTCTGTTTTTTTGCTTTTCACAATGCCTCAGTCTCAGACACCCACAGGCAGCATGGCACTATTGTAGAAATACAATTCTAGATCTGACTACCAACAACCAGTCAGTGCTGGTCCAACAAAGGGAAACAGCAGGTCTAGGGCATATTTTTTTCTTGACGGGGGAGAAACATGGGTACTGCTATTATGCTAGACTCTTTGTAATTCTGATAAGACCTCTCTACTCCAGAAGAAAGGTTTAAATATTAATTATGAATAAAAAGATTCTCCTCTGGGTGAAATATTAATGTGTTCTTTAAAGAGTGGCTTTGTCTCCTAAGAGAGAAAGGATGGGTGCATGCTTGTTAGAGTAATTAAAAGAGATTAAAACATCTCTGATTATTATTATTATTTTGCTGTTGAATGTTTAAGGAGTTATAGTAAAGCTGGCTGTCAGTGCCAATATTTGATCAGGCCAATATCTTTAAATCCCAGTTAAAGATACACTTATTCAAGGAGAAAAGGTGCATACCAATTATCTGACACATAACGTAAGACTGTCTGTCATCAGTCATAACTATTATCTAACCTGATTATTTTCCTTTTAAAAGCTCTTATTAATCCCTGCATTGAATCTGAGTGCATTTCCCCTCAGAGAAAGCTAATCACAAGCTTAGTGAGTCAACATGAAAGTATTTCAGTAACACTGGAAGGCGTTAACTGTGTCCTTGCTCGACCTCTGTCTTCTGCTGAAGTCTGTCTGGATGTTGTGTCTTGCTGGCACTCCGAGACCTTCAGAGACATGCAAACATAAAATTAATTCATTTTCCCAGCCTAAGGTTGTATGCATGTGTGCCTGTGTTGTCTTTCTATGGGAGGACTTTTTGAAAAAATCTTGGAGTCGGGTCAACATGCTGTGGAATGTGAATTGTCTCCATGACAACAGCCAAGTGTCCTCCTTCCGGCTTTCATCTGCAGGATGCGTGCTGAAGCAGCCAAACCAAGTGTGCCATGGCATCAACCCGCGGATTGATTTGGGCTATTTAAAAATATACTTATTTATCTATGCAGATTTCTGTACCAAGTCCCCTCTGACTCTAACTGGGTTAAGTCCTCAGTGTGCTTGTGCAATAGATAGAGGAAAAAAAATCTATGCACGTGTATGTTGATGGCGATCAAATTCAGCAGCCACTTGACAGAATTTTGGCAGGCTTTCCAGCAGAGCTGCTGTGTTCTGCATTATTATCGTTATTGTGTATGTCTGTGTTTGTTACAGAGCATTGTCTTGGCAAGTGATGAACCATGCCGTCATGTGCTCCAGTTTTCTGATCAGTGTAAACTATAAACAGAATGGCATATGTAAAGTGAGACTCGTTGGCCTTGTCTAATTGGCTGACCCAGATTTTTGCAATAGGAAAAGAAACATGTTTATTTAGTTGATTTTATATTAAGACTAAAGCATCTGAGTGAGATTTTCCAGTTTCCTGTCTAAATATCTGAGTAACACTGTGTGTTTGTGTGTGAGTGTGTGTGTGGTTGATGATTCTACAGATGTGTCACAGATGCCCTCCTCAAGTCAGTAGAGCGGACAAGATTTAGACTACTATTAATCGTCCGTATTTCAGTGGCTTTGTGTTTGATAAAGGTGGTGAATGCTAATACAAAGTTCTTCCTTTTGCACAGATGAAAAATGATCATTGTTGTAATTAGTGAGACCAGCAAATGTTGAAATGTCAGTATGGGTCCCTTCCCTTCATCCTTTCTTCAAGTCTCTATAAGTGAATCAAATCTATCTCTTTGGACATTTATTCATGCTATAACATGAAAATCAAAGTCTTCTACTTTCCCCTTTCAAATCCAGAATACACTTTCAGCAGCCACCTCTGCCGTATAGAGGTAACAAGGTGGCGAGAGGTTCAAAATCCCTCCCTAACCCACAGCTCACATTCCTCTGTTTGGTGTAAAGAGAGGGCATAAGCACCATGCCTCATTAGATAGCCCACAAAGGCGAGGGTCTGTTCTTTTTTGAAATGGGTTTTTTCCATTATTTGCATTACCCAAAGGGTTGGCTGCAGAATTTTCTGCCTCGTCTTTACCTCATGTGAGAATATTTCATCTCGCTATGGGGTTGAAGAGCCAGCCTTATTGCAGTGGAGAGCAGCACCTGTTCTCCCATCCACAGTGATGCATAATTCACTGTGTCGAGAATTTCAATCAATTCAGCAAGAGGTGGCCGAGAATAAGCCGCTGTAGGAGATTGAGGTTTACACAGTAGGATGTAGTTACTTTTGGTGCCTCAACAGGAGGACAAGAGGATCAATCAGGGCCCACATTAACCCACTCACAACCACTCTCAGCTCGTCTTCAATTTTAAAGCTCCTGCATTTCCTGAATTGGTATGAAAACACAGCCACCCATCCCCCTCTTTACATTCTCCCTCTCTTCCCTTCACACCCAGCTTTAAGGCGCTGTTATCGGTTTGGAGCTGGGGATATTCAAGCAGTGTTTCCATGGTTATCAGTGGCATTCGTCTGTGGGCTCAGAGACGGTGTTGGGCAGTGTCAGGCTGATGTCACCCCAACTATTGAGTTGGTAAAAGGGGAGTGCAGAGCGGTATGGAGCGGGGGGCAGTGAATGTAATTATATGTGCATATGAAGAGAGTTGGGGCAGCTTGGGCGCGTCATCCTGGCTGCTTTTGTGATCTTTGCGTCTGTGGGGGAAGTCGCACAGAGACACGGGTGTATTCTCCAGAGTCTGGTGGTAAAGTGGGTCCCCAAAGATTACAACCGCCTGCATTATTTACAAATCAGACATACAAATTATTTTTTAGGAGCAAACCAAAATGATCAGCATGGTTAGTCAATTCCATAAAACCAATTGTGATAATCGATGAAATTATTAATTAAGAGAAATAACAAAACCTCCACTGGTTCCCGCTTCCGAAATGTAAAAATGTGCTGCTTTAGTTTGCTTTATCTATGATTATTATTTGCACATTGGAAATACCAATTATTTTCACACGAGGGCTACTTAAGCTATTACATTAATTTTGATCCATTAGCCTTAAACAATAATCAGAAGCTATTTTGATGATTGATTGAATCAATTAACAGAAAAAACCCTCCTCCATTTGCAGGTGTCACGTTCTTAAATGGGAGATTTAGCTTCTGTTCTGTATTTAATTTCACTTACAAATCAATTTATTTGGATTTTCAATGCGGCAATATAGAGGAAATTGTGACCAACTTCACTTTTCTGTGACAAAATCACAAATTCATATGGAGAATAATTAGTTACAAAGAACACTGCATTTCCGAATACACTACAGATACCTGAAGGATATCCGCCAAAACCTTCCCTCCTCCCCACTTTACTCATATTATCACCACATGCAACAACTGCACAGGCACACCCACTGATACTTACACACACTTCCCCCATCTTTCATTCAGCCACTTTTTTTCCTTTCTCCCTCCTCCACTTCTCACTCTCTCACTTAACTCACCCTCCCTCCTTTTTTTTTTACCCCCTCCCTACTGCCAACCTGGCCCGTCATTAGTTTCCATGGTGACAGTTGGGAGGCATTATTGCCGGCTGAGAACTGCTTCTGGGTTCTTTTCAGAGTGGCAGCGGTGGATGCATTGTTCAAGTCTTCTGCTCTGAATGATGCGGGGATCAGGACAGGGAGAGCACAAGGCAAGAGAGCAAATTTTTCTGGGGCAGGGACAGTGCGTTTGTAGAGGCTGAGGGGAGGAGTAGGAAAAAGAAGGAGGAGGAAAGAGGTGGAGGGGAGTGAGAGAGAGAGGGAGAGAGAGAGGTGGTTAGGGAGTCGATGAGGCAACAGGAGCAGTAGCAGCAGCAGACTTATGCCGTCTCCCTGAGAGCGCTGCTAAAACATCCACGCTCTTCAGACACCTCCCTGTGGCTTGGTGCTAGACTAGATTTTCTCTTTTTTTATTTTTTAGTTTATGTTTCCTTCACACAGCAGAAGACTATAGGATCTACCGAGATTATAGAGTAAAAACAGAGAAAACAGTTAAAGCAGATGGCACGCTGAGCGTAGCTGGTGAGTTACTGATGGCACTTGGTCACAAAATATTCCATGTATATCTGTGGGGATCAGTATGTAGATTCATGAGCACACATTGGACTTAAATGCGTGCTGCAAGGGGTTTGGATGTATTTTGTGTGTATGAGCGTGATAAGCAGGTGCTGCTTCCCTACGAAATGCATGGTTTCCTCCAAACCTCTGTCTGGATCATGTTTGGGTGTGTGGGCTTGCAGCTGTCTGTTAAATGTGGGCTAATTCTTGCTGCCCTCTGAAATATACATGCCACTCAGCATGTTTTATTGAGAACATACGCTAGGAGCACTTTTTTTCCCTGCCTTCTTGTATGGCCTGCAGTTTTTTCTTTTGAAGTGGGAGAGTGTACGTGTGTTTTGGTTCTAGTTTGTTTGGTTTTTTCTTTCATTTATCCTAAAGAAAGCAATAGCTGCGCCCTCCGACTCCTTGAAGAAGAGCTGTGTGGTGATAAATGTAGTAAGCAGTAAATAGTGCCAATGTTTTTTCAGTTCAGTCGTCCTGTGATGTGTTTCCGATAAAACAGCACTATAGCACTTGCTAAAGGAGCAGCTGAGCTCCTTTATAGTAAACGTGACACAGTGATGACCGCTGCTAGCTAAGTGATGTCATTACATGGCCACTCTACAGTGACTTCATAGATGATTTAAAGCTTATCCGATTGTACATCCAGCACTTTGTGTATTTTGTTAGTAGTTTGCCGCTGGTATGTTAGTGTTTATAGTCAGTCTCTTAGGATTTTTTGGCACACTATAATTTAGCTGAGTAGGGAGTTGTCTTAAGGACCAGAGAGTCTTGAGTGTTTCCATGACAACCAGCAGCAGCTGTGTGAGCTGAGCAGAGAGTGTGGCAGACACTGTGGCATTGCCTAGAGACCGGGAGACGCAGTCAAATCACCGACCTTTTGACCCAGATCAATGGGATAGCTGCTGAGCCAAGTGTCCATATTGTCCGGCTGATGCGTATATACTGTAGTACAGTGCTAGTGTTGTGCATCTGCACAGCTGCTTATGTTCCCTGAATTATGGCAGGTTTCACTGGCGTCAGATCATTGGTGCTAGTAGCTTAGTGTAGAATCCAGCTTCTCATAAAATGACATAATTCTGTACATTACATCTCTGCTGGTACGGGATTCTGTAATCATGGTGTCCTGATGATTTTGATTTTACTCAGTACACAGTATGAATAAAATCACAGTAGTACCACATGAAAAATGACAGAACAAAAGCACAGTACTGGAAATAAACAAACACTACACGTCTCAACAAAAAGAGTTACTCGTTCAGTCAAACTTTAGACACCAAAAGCTGGTATTTTTGGTATAAAGTTGTCAAAATCCTAGAACCCCTGGGCTGTGGAAAAAGAAGTGAGTCACTTTTAACCCAACTCATCTTTTTTCCTTTGTACGGACAGGTTTACTTTTAGAGAAAGCAAAGGGAAAGGATGTCTCAGGCCACAGTGTCTACAGCTATTTAATACATGGGTGGGTCTGTAAAGCAAAGGCAGCTACTTTTGAAGACTGTTCTTTTTTATGTAAATTTGTACTAAATCTGTCCCTTACATTTCCTTAATAACTCAAGTCTTTATTTCTTTTGTCAACTTCATGTACATATAAACTAATGAATGACATCCTTGTGGTTCTTGACATTCCTCGGTTGAATCAAGAGGAAGGAACTTGTTATTGGTCAGAAACGCTAGAGAACTTGTGGTGATAATGACCAAGACACACACACACACACACACACACACACACACACACACACACACACACACACACACACACACACACACACACACACACACACACACACACACACACACACACACACACAGATACCAAGTTTGACAGTCACCCTGACTAGTGTACTCCTTCAGCCTGGTAATTCTAACCACAATTTCCTGTTAACCCTGGGCACCTGGGGTCTTAAACTTTGAGTTGGTCATGGAATTTCCTGTTTTGGCAAAATAATTATAGGAATCAGCAAACAAAAAGAAATGTGAAGGTATTAGATAATGTAACTGCTGCCACTTTCTGAACTGGAAGAGACAGATTTTTTTTTTTGTTTGGTTGGTTTTTTGTTTGTTTCTTTCATCAAAATTCAGCACACTTTCTGTCTGATATTACACAGTTTGAACTTTCACTTACACTCACCAGGTTGTACAGTAACACAACTGTTTTGTTTTCTGTTATCCTGTATGTCCTTGCGTCTCTGCGTGCGTAGGCCTGCGTGTGTTTGTCCTTTGCTTCTCCATTTGGTGTGTGCAGTCAGTCAGAACGTGTTAGGTGCTCTCTTGTCTCCACTGAGGCATATGTGTTGTCGTACGAAACTTTGGTATCAGACATGAGGAGGTATGGAAAGTTCACATGCAAACACATGTTCTCGAACAAAGCTGTCACACTCACTCAGGAGTTATATCTATCTTTTCACCTGACCTGCTCAGAAACAGAAGCCAGTTGCCTGTGATTGTTATCTCACATTTTAAAAACACTGCTCACTTCAAAAGCTTTGCAAGGTCTAAGTGGTAATGTGGAAACTGTCTGTTGTGTCCTGCTGCTCTGGAGAGGGTAAGGGATGACTTCCAGAGGCCCTCTAATGAATGTCTTCTCTAATGAGTGAATGTACTGTGCATCCATCATACAGAACTTTGCTTAGGGATATTTAACAGAATCCTTTCCTGCCACCTTCACATCGGGGGGAGGGTTAATGTCTCTTCGTAAAGTGGAAAGTCAGTACCTGCACAGACACATGGGGTTGCTTATAGTAACTGGCAAACTACCATACATGGTAAAAGTCAGGACAGTAAGCTGTTCTTAATGATCTCCCAGTTTTGCGGTTCACAAACTTGAAACCTGCTGTTTCTTTGCAAGGAAATTTTGTAAAAGTGGAAGGAAAGGAAGAGGCTAGTTAACTCGTATCACTTAGGTAAGGCTAAGCAACTCTCTTGAAGAAATTATAAATATTGTGCCATGATACTACGAGGATAATGAGGCCCCTTTTGTAGATTGGCGATGCTTCCTGGCTGAGGACAAACAAACTATATGTAGCAGCAACAGCAGCAGGCCTCTCACTGGGCCGTGCTTTATCATTTTCTTGCCTTTTCTTTTAGGACCCTAAGTCCCTCCCCAGGGACAAGTTGTTACACAGGTAATACAGGTGAGAGATGACAGGTGGACAGAGCTGCTCGCTACAGGCAATTGTGATTCTTCGCAGCTCATTCTTTTGAAATTTAACCAGGCCTGTGATTTAGCGAACGGTCTTATGAAAGATGATCTGACAGGCAGCTGTGAACAGGGTAGAGGCGAGAACAAGTATAAATGACCCCAACACACATGTATTTCATGACAAATGCGTCTAAAGCTTGAGTTGTTTTAGGGCATGAGAGGGTCGGGAGGATTATAATACAATCATGAGTCGTTCAATTTAATCTCTTTAGCACACAAAGTGTAGTTTTCATGACTGTCAACATCTCTTTCCGGTTGAAACGTTGACTCTGTCTTACTATATTAAAAGTGTATAAGGAGCAGACCCTGGCAGACTTTCTGCCTGCTCTGTGGGTGCACTGACATGTCTCTAAGCACTGCAGTGCAGTACTGTAAGGGAAAATATAGAGCCATTAGAGTGGAAATAGGAGCCTTTATTACTCTGTCTAGTGTACACATGGCTCCTATAACAGGCCTTTCTTTGTACATTTGTGTGTGTGTGCGCATGTGCATATTTACTGTTCTTAGTCTGCTTGTTCTCATATCCTAGATAATTCTGTCTTCCACAACCCTCAGTTTGAAAAGTTTTCAGTGTTGTAGGTTTCCATTCAAGGCTTTTCCTGCACACAGCATTAATTCAGGTCTCTTCCTCTCTGGCACTTAAAAGTAGTCTCTGTTTTCAAAGTTGAGTGGCTCATCCAAGAAACTGCGGCCCAGTGAACTTGAATTAAACACTTTGGTCATAAGTTTAGGCAGACTGACAGGAGCTGCTTGCCTCAGATGCTCCTATACTGGACTGATCGCATTGCTGACGCTGCCATTCAGGAGCCAAGTGACATTTTGAACATGATGCTGACGTCAAAGAAGACTTGTCAATACTCAGTGCACAGTGACCTTTTTGTCTTAGTGTGTATGTTGGTAGGAATCCAGAATGTATCAGCACAAGGCAGGAGACTGAGTTACCCCCTGTTCCTCACTCTCCTTTTTCTTCAACCCAGCCCTTTACATCCACACACCCTTTCTGGATTATACCAACAGGACCAGACAAAGCTGGGCTGCGTTGGGCACCACGTTGACGTGTACAAAGCAGGGCTGTTCTGCTCTGGGACACTTTGACTGTCAGCAGCCTCACAGACACTCCCCTCCACATGCTGATATCCATCCTGCCGGGAACAGATGTCGGGTGGTGCAGTGCGTACCCTTCCACCTCACCTACTACTATTACACAGCTTTGAGAGAGAATACTGTTTTTAAAAAAAATCATAGTTTTTATACTTTAAAGTTTGTAAAACACAAATGCTTGTGGTATTGCTGAAGAATTCATAAAATAAATTGTGTTGTGGGGATAAACTAGGTGATCATAAGAAAATGTTGCACAAAGTCATAAATAATAATAAGTAACATTACAGTAAACATACATGACTTTTATCTGGAACAATAGCAACGTATTTACATTTATCAAAGTGGATCTTTATTCATTTTTAGCAAACTGACAACTTATTGCCTCTCCCTCTAGTTTTTCAAAATGTGGAACTTGCTTATCAGCTTGGAAAAATAACAGTTAAAACAACAATAACATTGAAAAAAAATAAAAAGAATAATTAAACAGGGTCTCGTCAAAGCCTCTTAAATTTGAGTATTATTTGTTGGTGGAAATTAAATTACCTCAGAGATTAGGAATGACGTTTCTTCTTCACAAATGAATTGTTTAATGCTTGTCTATAAAATGTCATAAAAGACCACCATCTCAAGTTGCAACCATTAGGCCCATTTTCTTTAAAAGTGTCTTAAATTATTGGATTATTATTATATTATTTCTGTCAACATACTGTCAGTAATGGGACCCTCTCCTCCTCTGAATGTATTTGTTTCCCACAAACATCCACATCTACACTAGAAAAGGCTAATTTCATGCTTTGCATACACCACTTCCTTCTGTTGTTCTGTTGAGCGAGGGAGATTGGTTTTTCCAGAGGTGTAATTCTGTGGCTGTGAGAGGTGTTTTTGGGTTGCCTGTGAAATGTTCTCTCAGTGTGGGTTGTTATTTTTATTTGGGAAAGGGAATGATTTAGTCGGCAGTGTGCCTTGGTAGCTGCTGAATGTTTTTCTGCGGTCGCAGTGGAACAATTTGCAGCTTGCTGTAAAACGTAAGCAGATTACATTAAAATATCAACAATGTTGACATGAGTGAAGTGTCAAAGTAATTTTGTGGTTTGTTCTGCAGATGGGTTTCTACAAAGTTTAGCCAGACTAAGTGAAACAACAATGTATGCATGTGTATGCATGTTAATCTTTAAGTTAAGTCATCAATCATTCACCAATTAATCAATCATGCCATCAACCATGTCACATCTTTTTAAGTGGTTCTATCTTTCACACTGATTGGTTAATCCTGCCAATCAATATATGGTAGGATAATCCATTCACACTTCACACACCCTTTTTTTTTATAGTAAAAACAGTGGTCAGGCATCGGACCACAAGATTGAACTGTATAATCCTCATAACAATATGGCCTTCTTAGGATGGGACATGATTAAAATTTGTTTTGAAAATGCTATTTCAAGCTTTGGGTGCGGATGAGTCATGGAGCAGACCTGTGTTTGGTAAGCCCTCCCCCTGCCCCTGTGGGAATGGAAAGAGCTGGAGTATTTTTTCCAGCCCTAGCGGTTAGACAGTCCCTTTGCTAGTGAAGGTGTGCTAGTGTTTATTAAAATGGACTTAGAGGTGATTTCTCCTGCTCAGCTTTGCCTCAATTGCTGTGCAAAACAAACACTTCATTTTTATGTTTCTCTGAGAAGGCCACCATTGAGCATGGTTGCCGTAGCCTTCAGTAGCTTCTGGGACAGAAAGGAGACGGGCAGTCTTCTCCACAATCAGGTTTTCAAACTCCTTTTTTTCCCTTCTTTTTGTGTGTGTGTTGCCCTAATTGCCAATCTTTCACAGCTTCCTGTACAGTAATGCTCTGCACTGCATCCAGACAAACAGAGCCTTATTTCTCTGCACAGTGCCTCATTAAAGTCGTGTTATAGCGGTTGTGGTAGTAGGAGGAAGCTGTAAATTGAAGTCGCCACTTTGCAGCCACGCTATCAAGTCGCCTAATATTAAATTTTAATCATAATTTGTCATGTCTTCACATTATTGTGCTTGTTACTGTAAAGTGTGGGTGTTTCCCATGACTTATAGTGTATCTATTCAGTTGGCAGCCAATTTCAAATGGCCTTGAGTCACACTGTAGGAAAGAGGTCAGTGGATGTGTTACTCACCCTCCAGTTTTCTTGTGTCTAACTAGCAAGGACATAACAGTGTCTGGGGAATAAAGACTGCTTTTTGACCGACGTTTTGTACGTGTCCACATGCATATTATATTTACTGGCTATGACTGTGATTCGATGGATATGAGTCCTGGGCGGTGTGTCTTCCATGTAGCTACGTAGATGTTAAGGACAATGACCTGCATGCATTCTGATTTATTCATTCATTAATTCGTTTGACATTTGTCTGAACAGTCTGGCTACTGAAAGGAAAAGTAGCTCTTTATAGTTCAGCTTGACCTACCTACTATATTAACAATATAGATCAGCACCGTTGCCATAACAGTAGCATCTTTGGTTTCTCAGGGCACACTGAAGGAGATTGTTTTACAGAGCAACTTGATTTAGTTTTGGAATCCACAAGGTCAAATGCACTCAGATATTAACTCTTCTTTTTATGTTTCACCCACTGTTGACAGTTAGTGTAACATTACAGAAAATCCAATTTTGTTCTCTCTCTGTATGTCTGCTGTAGATTTCCAATACAACTTATCACTGTTCTTTCCACTCTCATGTTTTAAATTTTTAATAAAACACTTTGTCATTTGTGTTCTCTGTTTGTTTTGAGGCTCTACAGGAATAGACTATGACCGTCTAAAGCACTTTTCCAGCCATCTGCTGCCTTCTCTTCCTCTTTTCAACGTCTCAATCTCTCCCGTCTTATCTTCATGATATCTCATAGTCCTAATCTGTTGGAGCTGGTGAAATCTTCCTACTTTAGTGAGGGAGACATGTCAGTGTGCCTGCTGTGCCCGCTGACCTGATTTAGAGGGAGAGAACAGACCTAACAAGATGATTTATCTCCCCTTCCTCATTTGCCCCCAGCCCCTGGCAAGCCACAATACCAGTGAAACTTGAGGCACCAATAATTCTTAAACCACACAATAGATAACAGATGGCTCCACATGAACAGAGGCTTCAACAAAGTGAACAATGAATAGTTCTGATAACAGCGCATCATGAGAAATAGAAATAATCATGAGAAATAATCTGTCGCCAGATGCTACTCTATGTGATTGGATAGCTGTTGATCCCTCTGTGTGTGCACGATTTCACGTGCCTGTGTGTTAAGAAACCCTGTGGTGATCTAGGAGTTGGAGCCTTGTTAGTCTATGAGGAAAATCTGCTGATTGTCCGAGACTGAGGATCCGCTCAACTCCAGAACCCGGAGCAGCTGTTGTTGTACTGACACCGTTATTTCCTCCCTGAGCTCAGTTTCCTGTCTTAGTGTAAGTGAGACAGATCCTCTTAAAACAATGTTAAACTCGATCATCAGACACTGAGGGTGTCTGGTGGCCTCATGGTTAAGGCTTACACCACATGACTGGATTCCTGGTGGGGTACCTTTTGTTCCAGGCCATACCCCAAACTTTCTGTCTGCTTTGCTCCTCCCTGTAGGCTGGAGGGATTTTGTTAAAGGTTTATGTGTTTTCTGTTCACAGAGCATGTCTGCTTTTGTCAGTGCAAATACTAATAAAAAATAGTTTTGCATTTTCAAGGTCAATGCACCAAACATTTACAGAGTCTTCCACAATCAATCGATCCAGTTCTCAGCATCTTTCACCTGTTTGCTCAGTATGTTACAAGCAGTTACATTTTTGTTAGCTTTGAACATTTGGCTTGTTTTGGGATCATTTGATTGGCTATCTCTCAATTCCACTTCTAGAATGAGATTTCTTTGTCCTTCCTGTGGAACCTGTCAGCTTTTGTATTTACTGTTCTGAGCTCTACTTTATTTTTGTATCTGTGGGTTTGTGTTTGTCTGGTTTGGGGTGGTTTCTGAAAAGTAGATCAAGGTCAGCACACTCATTACAGACTCTGAACAGGGAGGGAAGAGACAGGGTGAGGGGAGAGAGCAGGAGAAGTGGATATGGAGTCATAGATGACACGGAGCTGAAAGTAATAGTGACACATCTCTAAAACCTTGGCTGTCTTTAGCTTTTTGGATTTGGATTTGCTTTCTCTACTTTATAGCTTTGCTTTCTTTATAGAGGATGAAAAACATTTGGTGAGAGTCAAGATATGTGGGTCTGTGGCGATTATAAATCTAAGACTCAAATCGGTATGATTCTGGGTGAAGAGAGTGAAACAGAGACACAGGCAGAATAAGAGGAGCCGAGCAGGTATAATGCAGGCAAGAGGAGACACACTTAGAAATTCCCTGGTGGTAATGAGGTGCTGTGCTCATAAAGAATGTCACTGAGATTCAGCTGTGTCTTGGTGGTGGGATGTCAGCTCAGCCTCACCAGGGGTTGGTTTGAGGGCAGGAGGCCTGATTGACTGGTTGCCTGGCTGTAGAGACTGGTGAATCAGAGTGATCAGTCTCTCAGACAGCACTGGGGCGAGAGGACTGTACTCAAGGGATGGTGGGTAATAAATGACTATGAGGGGGTTGGCTCAAGGCTGAGGGTGACTGACAGCCAGCGACATTTGTGAATGTTTTTTGGCGTTTTTGTGCTTTGAGTCTATGGGCCTTTGAGTTGTTTGAGGAAGATGATAACAAGAGCAAGTGAAGATTTTGTTAAAAAAAGAGGCATTCCTCAGTTTTTAAAGAATGGTTGACGGAGAATGATTAACGAAGGTTAATCAGATAATGATGCAAATTTTGGAATGTTTTTTGATGAAACTGCTTATTCTTTAGGATTTTATATGAATTTATTTATCATACAGTGCAGGGTAATCTTAAGGGATACATTTTGTTTTATTGGAGTTGAACTGAATTGATAAAAAATAATATAGGTATTTTTAAGTAAGTCTTATGATACAACTGATTAGAAGTGTTTTCTAAACCGAGTTCAAAGGCTTTTATATTGTGTACATCATGGCATCTCTCACTGGGCTTCTAGCTAAAGAAATGTGATGGCATTTAAAAACAGACTAACAAATTGCTCTTTGTGACATGCCAAGTTTTCTTTTGTCACTCAGACTTACCAGAGATTAGACCAGGCCACGTGCTTTTTGTGAAGGAGACATGACAAGAGTATCTTTACATTTCTAAAGAGACGTCCCTGTCAAACACCTGAAGGCATCTTAGTATTTCTGCATTGTCTAACTACACTGTAATGCACCCTTTCAGCTTGATGTGCTGCTTGTTCAGTTCATTTCCTTAGAGCACATTTCCTTACAGATACGCTTATTCTTTACTTTTAATTATGGGGATGTGCAGTGACTAATAGTGGCTGAAACTCATTCTGCAGGGCGAGGTTGTCATAATAACATACCTCCTGCAGAGTGCGTTGGTGATAATGTTATTGCATGTGTATTTTTTTTCTAATTGTCCCATGGATTCATCTCTCCGTAATTTGGAACTCAGCAAAGGAAATTATTGTGCGCGGATCAGTGTTCTCCTGTGGGTTTTCACAAAAGCCTTCTTAAAATCGCACAATAACAGATAAAGGTAATTTATATGTCCAAAACAATGTTCCTTCAGATATTGTTTTGCTTTATTTCTGGTTTGGGGAGAATATCAGTATCTGTTGAGTTGTGTGATGTGGGCAAAGCGATGTCCTGCGGGCCATGCAGGAATCGTTGGGCTCTGTGTGACACACAGCTATGTCACTTTGGCCCCGGCAGGTGGGAGGTTCTTGAATCCAGTTTGGCAAGTGAGCAGACAGGTGCAGCTTCACGAACACAGTTGGGAAAAGGGGTGTGTGTGTATCTGTGTGTGTTTGTGTGTGAGTTTGTGTGTGTGTGCGTATGTATATGTGAGTGTGTTTGGACATAATGCTGGACTGGCCTTTAAAGGACTTTCTAAGGTGTGTGATTGTGTGGGTGGGTGTGAGTGTTTTCCCACAAAGACTAGTTTCAGTTGCACTTTGGTAAACTAGAAGGGCTGGGTTTATTTTTATATAGACTGCGTTATGTGGGAGAGTTTTCCATTCACTTGTTATTTGGACTTTGGATATGTGAAACATTTAGAGGTAAGGTGGAGCCGACATTTTAATGCTGCTTAACAAGCTCATTTCTCACAAATTAATACCACAGTTGTGTGGGTTTTTTGGTATTGTTAGTGGTTAATGTGATGTGTTATTTTAGTCATAATCTGTGAGGTTTTATAAAAGACCTGTCAGCGTCAGCTTATCTCTCTGTGGCTCCTGTGTTGTCAAGCTCTTGTTTGGTGTCCGGCAGTTTGATTTGAGGGCCAGGTTTTGCTCCGATGTAACCATGACTACACTGCTTGCTTAGGCAGCAACCTTATGCATCCGTCTTCTCTGCTGTTTGGTTTTCCCAGAAATGACCCGAGCTTGTCTTGGGTCAAAGAGATCTTCACTAGGCTGTTGTTTGGCCAAAAAGACACGCTTGTTCAAGCTCTTTTCTCCTGACTTAACCCATGAGTCATGTCTGATTTAGTGAGTACTGTATCTTAGCAAATATTGACAAGTGGCTCAATATACTTCTGCTGCTTGGATCCAAATGGCTGGTCAGTGGCGATATAAAACCAGTCTACTATACATTTGTGATCCTCAAGCCTTATCTTTTCCCTTGCATGCTGTTATCCCGCTGTGGTGAAGAGATGGTGGGAAAGCTCACAGTGTGCCACATGGGGAGAACAGCACAGCAGGACTCATTACAGACAGACTTTTCTCCTCCCACTGCCTGCAGCATGGCTGAACAACACCAAATAAGATGTGCCAGGGCTCTTGTGGGTACTCCGTGCAATTTTGGGATGCATTTCAGTTGAGAATGAGTTGGGGTGACTATAATCCATGCACTTGAAGAAACTGTGATGGATGACTTTAGAGTGTATAGTTAATATTATAGTCTACTGAGCAACATCACTGTGTTGTCATAGACAGACCCACAAAATAACAACAGAAGAGGACAAAACATTGTGTTTGTTGCAAATGCCAGATTTCGAGTCCCTTAATTAAAATTCTAATGTCTAGTCATGTCAAGTGACCACAACAGCACTGCCAAAAAATTACAACTTCTATCCTGCTTCATGCCTCATACATCATAAAATGGTTGCGACTCAGATAATAGATAAAAAAGCATATTGGATGAAAAAACTCTATGTATTTCTTTTTTTCCATGAATATATTAGGTACATATCAGTGCCCCATCTGATCTTCTTTCATCTCAAGATGACCTACTATTCCCATAGCAGTCTTGTTGTTGACAGACCAAATATATGTGACATTTTTATTCTTAATTAAATTAATAATTGCAACAAACCTTAGTACCAGTTAATTATCGTATTTTCAAAAAATGAGTTTACAAAAACAAACAATATCCAAGTGCAGGTGTTAATCAGCAAAATCCCGAAAATGAATGAAACAAAATGCACATGAATACTTTTCATATACAGTTTAGAGTGAAACCAAACTGCCAGACTATTTGTTATCATTAAAATCCTTACTTTGATTTGGATCAGTCACAGTTCTACATTATTAAGCGATGCATTTTCTAACACACATGCACACACACACACACACACACACACACACACTAATACAATTTATTAACAGATGTGCTGAGAAGATTAAATACATCGGTCGGTCACAGCATGAAAGAAACAAATATGCAGCCGCTGTGCTGCCTGGTTCCATAGGCCTGGTGTCAGGATGGATGCTGCAGAGGTTCTTTTCCTCTCTGTATTCCCTCGTTTTTCCTCCAAGGGCGACAACCTAAAACACACACTGAGCTCAAGGTCATTACAGTACTGCATTGCTCTAGCAGGATTATTACATTGTGGGTTGTGCATGTGCGTTTAGATGAATCTCGTTATATCGATCAGTGCCTGATACTGTCTTTCATCGTGTCTCTGCAGATCTCCCTGCCCCCCCTCTGCAATACCAGTGTGGGTCAGTAGATTACCTGTGTTCTCCACGTCTGGTAAAGAAAAATACAACTAGACCATGTCACGACAGGCCTGCCATCAAACCTCGGCCCCAGCCCTCCACCTCACCCAAGCCGCCAACTGCACAGAAACCTCAAGGTAAAATACTGTGACGCAATGTGGCCCCTTGAAAGATATTTTTGACAGTAGTCCTGTCACTGAAATAGCAAAGAGCACCAGGATCAGAGCCCTGCTATCAAGCTGTCATTTATTTTGCTTTGAAACACACATTTCTATAACATGGAAACATAACATGGTCGTCTGTCTGACCTCACTCTGTCACTCACACAGCTCAGTAGGTCAACTCAGCAAAAGCTGCAGGTGTAAAGCAGACCAGTGGCTTCCCAGAGTTTGTGTTTTGGCATTTGGAGAATCCTAAATATGAACAACATGTGCTACGTTCAGGGAATTACTGAGAAACATACTGGGACATTACTCTACAGACTTAACCCTAATGTTTAGAGGCTCACAACTAGTTCAAGTGTTTCAAATATGGAGCATGATGTAAACCATGCTCACTGCCTCACTCTATACTGCACACACTGATCAGCCACAACATTACCACTGTTTTTCCTAATGATGTCAAAGGTGCAAAGTCTCGGCATGACTACTGAGAGCAGTCTGCAGCTACACAGCCCCATGCACAGCAAAATGTGATATACTGTGTGCACAGTTGGTAGAGGTACACAAGCTGAAAAGACTCTTAATAAATTAAAAGTACAAAGCAGATTATGTACATTTTACTTAAAGTACAAAAGTTAAATTCACTAAGAGAACACAACATTTTAAACGATCCTAAATATGGGAATTGTGGCAAAATATGTAGAGTAATTATTAAAGAAATACGGATCAAAGATCAGTGTTGGTAAAGGTGAAGCTGATTTTAACTACTTCCTGTGCTGGTATTTGGTTAACCCAGAATGATACATCAGATTTTATTACTTCATAAAACATTTTATTAAATCTATATACTCTTTTAAGAACATACTTTTAAATCTTTTATTGTCTTTTCATGGTACACCTTTCTTTAACTTTCAATCTGGACAAAAGGTGCAAACGTTTGATTAATCGATATATAGGTTTTCTATTAAAACCACCAGGTGGTATTAATGTTGTGACTGATTGGTGGTTATGGGCAATTCTTTATGCCTAAAATGGATTGGTGATGAAAAGAAAACACCTCCGTTATCGTTAACCTGAGATGAGATCTGTTCATTTGCACAAGCAATAGCTATATAACCTTTTTGTTATCCCAGCTGCCCACAGTGACATGTTCACACCACTGCTTTTGTTTGATCAACAGTCCAAAATCTAAACCTACCAAATGTAAAAAAGCTGCTTATTTCCATCCCAAACTGTACTCTGTGAAAGCAGCTCAAATACTGTCAGGAAACTACTGATTGGAACTGTTCAAGGGGCAGCTGCTAAAATTGAATTCATGTTTCACTGTCTAGAATTCGGTAATGCAAGTTTCTACTGTCCCTCATAAGGTTGGTAGAGACACCCTTTGGCCATATTGAAGTGTCTAACTGGTTAATTATATGGCAAGAGGACCTTGTTCTGCCTTCTTTGGACTTCCCTTTGTTACATAATTGTTTTTGTGTAATCACATCAAAGTTCTTTTACCTTAGACGCTGTATTCATTAGTTTTGAATATTGCTACAGAAAAAATAAACAGCTAGTGACCTGATAATCCTAATCAATAATAATTAAAATCAATATGAAGTGAACATTTATGTTTTTCTTGTACTTTATTGTTTTTACTAATTTAAGACAAGATTTAAAAGTTTTAAACATCTCAACATTTTAAAATGAATAAATGATTGTTTCCTACTTTACCCTTTTTCTGAACAGTATTTCCCAAAATACTTAACTTAATACACTTAATACTAATTAATACTTAAAATATAGTTCATTATAAGCATTATGGTATTTTGCATTTTTCTTATTTAAAAGTCTCCAGATTTCATAAAAACTAATGTTTGAAATTATAATTTGAAAAAAAAGTTAATTTTGAAACACATGAAGGAGTCCGGTCTATCCTGTGTATCACAACATTTTTGTAAGCAGAAGTGTACTCGACCTCATTATCAGACAGTGACACAAACACAGTAACGCACACACGCACACACGCGCGCACACACATGCACACACACACACACACACACACACACACAGAGGAAGTGCTCAAACTAACATCTGTAACATAGTCACATTTTCTGGTTTCAGATATTAGGGTTTCCGTAAATGAATGGATGCAAATATTTATACAGACATGGGACAGACAGGGAAATGCCCTTTTATTGTAGAGCCACACATGTGTGCATTTTTTTTGACAGGCCTTTCTCTGTCTGTGCTTCTTTTTTTTTATCTATCTGGAAATGCGGTAGCTTACACACACACACTTCGCAGCATCCTGTTCTGAAATAAGGAAGTGAGCCGATAGCCGAGCTCATAGTTGATCTCGTTCTGCACCACTACTATATGTTTCCTCCGTGGACTGTATTTTTTTCTATTTGGACGTTTGTCTCAAGGATTTGCGAGGAAATAAGCAGTTCTAACACATGGACATAGCCATGGAGGTTTTCTCACTTGGATTTATACGAGTTACTTGATTGTTTTTGCTAATGTCTGCAGCCTCATGCTTCTCTCTTGCTCTGCTCTCCTTGCTTTGTCTGGCCTTCGACATTTGTAGTGCCCCCTAAACCTGTGCACCTGCTCGCCCTTGGGCAAGACAAGAAACCTAAGAGGATCCCCCCAGCACCCTCGAGGCCTCTGCCAGCACCCCCTCCTCCACCTAAACCAAAGCCAATTCTGACCCCTCCTGGCCTGGGAGCACAGCCACAGAGAGAGGCACAAAAGGTGGGACTGCTCATCGAGAGATTTGAGAATTCGAGGTAAGGCATCAGGATGACATTTCATCTGAAATGTTGCCCATTTTGACACATACACTGGTACTTTGTAATGATTTAGGTGTAATTGGGGCATGTAAGAAGGAGAAATTTTATTATGATATCTTTTACTGTACCTATTCCTCAGATGAAACAGCTTGAAAGATAAAACTGAAAAACGATTTCGTTTTCCAGTGGTATCGTTTTTATGACTAATAATATGCATTTTCCTTAAAACAGATTTGACAGTGTCTTTAAATTTTTAGGGTCCCCATCCTCGGGGTGCTCCCACGGTCTCAGCTGCACCTGTGTTTGAGAATGGACACTGCATCTGACATCACTTCGTCCTGCAACCAGGACAGCATGGCAAAGGCTGCAGGAGACTCCTCCTCTATCGACAAAATTGCACTTGACACCTCCGAAAAGACTGATGAGGTGTCTGAACTTTCCTGTCTTGGTTCCATGCACATCAATGGCTCAGATGATCCTGGACTGGAAGACATTGTGGAGGATGACATCAGACACAGTGTTGGTTGCTTTGGTGATAGGGAGCAGGAGGGAGGCTCCTCCCAAGAGCTCTTGGACAATCCGGACTCTTCGGAGCAAAACGGGAAGATTCCTAACCGAGACAGCGGCATTGACAGCCCATCATGCGCCGCAGAAGGGGAAGGGTTCCCAAATGAGGGTGCCATCGATGAGGAGGACAATTACGACAGTGTCACTGAAACAGAGAGCGTGTCCTGCGTCACCTTGGGCAACAAGCGTGACTCAACACAGGATGAGGACAGTGACTTAGATGAGGGGAGCAGCGGGGAGATACACTCTCTGACAGACGCACATACTGGGTATCTGACAGATACGAACCCAGAGGCACACAAAGTAAGTACCTCACGTGTCAGAAACCTGAGCAATCATAATTAATAGTCTGATATATCAGCTCACATCTCCAAAGTGCTCATTAGACGTTGTGCCCCCACATTGTTGCAACCCTTAATTTTTATTTTGATGTTTTGTTTTGTTAGATTTTTTAATTTTCGAAAGTTGGTAGGGCTTCTTTAAACTGTGCACAAAAAGTTCACATCAGACTGTCTAACTAACTTAGATGTAGTGGAAAAGTAGATTGTGTAGATTGTATTGTTATCACAGCGTGGGTCAACATTTTCAAAGATGACACATTAGACACAGGTAATGGCTGCAAGATCTCAGAGCTTAAGTTTTAGTTTTTTCTCATCCTTCACTTTGACTATTGATTACAAACAATACTGATACCGCAAACTGTATCAGGGTTTTGCTCACTGTGTAATCAGGGATTCCTTTATGGGAGACCAGCTGTTTCTGATAGAAAAGCCTCAAAGTAAAGTATTGCACATACCAAAGAAAAAGAGATTCTAGAGGTCATGACAGAAAGATAAAACAATGTGAAGTGAAAAAGGACAAAAGGTCAGACAGACTGAAAATGTTGAACAGCATAAATTTGTCGCAGAGTTTTAGTATTGTAGCACCGACTTATACAACAATGCCAGCTCGGTCTCTTAGTCACACATGTCACATGAACGCACAATCACACAGCTTCTGTTGAACGCCCACACACAGTCAGGTATCTCTGCTCTCCAGCGCTTCCTGATCCCAACACTGCTGAGTAGAGGAAGGGTGTGTTGTTATGTGTATTTTGTTTGCTACTCATTTTGTGAATGTGGCTCGATAAATGTCTCTGACACTACAGTTGGTATGCTGAAGGCTACATAATGACAATCTTGCCACAGAGGATGTGGGTTTTGTGAGCAATGTTCATTTGCGAGAATAGACAAGCTGAGAAAAGAAAAAAGTTGTTCGATTTTGGGTGTTATCATCTTTGGAAACTTACAATTTTTAGTTCCACTTTTGTTCGTTTTTAGTGTTAGATGATAATGCTGGATTTCCATATAGTATGTGGTGAAAGTTTCATGCTTCCATCTCTGCCGTGTGTGTGTGTGTGTGTGTGTGTGTGTGTGTGCATGTGTGTGTGTGCGTGCGTGTTGTACGTGCATTTATGTGGGAGACAGCTGTTGTGAAAGCTACATTTTCACAATACTCTGTTTTACCCTGATGTGTGTTCTCTGTCATTGGGATGACCTAACAGGCATTATCGTGTTTTACTTTTAATCATAAGGTTTTTAATGCAATCTTTGCTCCTTCAGAAACAGCTCTTCACACACATTGTACCACATCAGCTAATAACTTACAGTATCATATCAATTTCATCGGTTACCACGGCTGCACTATACCAAAGACTAAAATAGAGCTGAATGTCAATTTACAAGAAGTGGCTGCAGATGTTACTGACTCTTGCCTCAGTTCGAAGCATTAAATGATAAGTGTTGATTTTTATGTCTGTGAAAAGTCAATATGAAAAAGATCTAAATGAATAATGGAAAAATCAATTCTTAGTGTCTACTCTATAGACAAAGCCTGATAAAACTCATTTCTGTGAGCCATGCAGCTTCATTGTGGTCCACAAACACACACCAGTGAGCCACTGAAGTTTATTTTGAGCAGATCACACATATACCATCGAGCTGAGACATACATAAATGTACAAATACACAGATGAAAATTATGGCTAATGCAGTAAATATACTTAATTCTGCTGTTTGTTTAAAGTTTCTAATAACTATAGTGCCCAGCTGTTTTATGATTTGGCCTTTTTGAAATAAAATCTGTGAGGCATTGCTTTAAGAGCTATATCATAAAGAACTTGAGACTTTACGACACAGAGTTTGGTGTGGTTAGAAAGCATTGAGATGAAGTAGCAAGTAGTTTTGTGCATAATGCAAAACTGTCTTTAATCTCTTTAACTTTGTTTTACAAAAACGTTGCTACAAGAAGTAGTATAAAGGTAAGTCAGGGAAACAGGATTTGCAGTGTACAGTGTTTTAGTTAAGGTGTGCTGAATGATTTATTTGATTTGATTTTTTTGTACTGGGGCTCGTTTTAAATTTCATGACTTGGACTCTCTCGCATCTTGTAATTACCAAAGTACTTTTGGCTTTAATTGTTGAAATGTAACTGTCATCTGGCTTGAACTCATGTTAAAACTCACAAAGAACTGAATGGTTTCCTCAGTAATACGCTGAAGTGTCTGCTCAATGTGTCTTGTCATGTCTGAGATGTAATTTATGGTGTTTGTATGTTTCTGTCAGTGCTCAGAGGCTCAGAAGCTCCTGAACATTGCCAAAGAGCTTCTCCACACTGAAGAAGCCTACGTCAAACGACTCAACCTCCTCGACCAGGTAACGTGGCTCCTCTCTCTGTTTGTGGCTTTGTGGGTGTGACAGTGTGAATGATCGCCTCTGGTCCACATTTTTAGAAATGTACATATATATTTAATGCCTAACGTAAATGCAGCTTTGTCTTCCAAATTAGCATTGAGTATGCATATATGCACTGAGTAACAGGGCACATCTGTGTGTGGTTGTGTGATCCCCACACACAATTAATCCCATGGATTTGAGTTTTGTGTTTCTATTCTCTTAGCTGTATTTCTAATTAGAACGTTTGCTGGGTTTTATGCTGGTGCTGTTTAATTTCTTTCTATTGAAACACACAAATATTATTCTAAAATATTTTTTTCATCAGCCAGTCAATAATATTTATACCAATTTCCAAACATCTAATCAATAGTCCAAAGTCTAAAAACATCAGTTTGATATAATTGAAAAGAAAGAAGAGCAGTTAATACACTGTCAAAGAAGGTCATTTTTTTTCCCTGTAAAATAATTTAAATAATTTCTTGAGTATACAAAGTGGCACAGAATTCTAATGCAGCACACTTTTCATATTCCCTAACTGCCATCACTTGTAAAAAAAATCCCTTTGTCGTGCTTTAGACTCTGGTTGCTTTCTATTTTCATATCTCAAGTCATGAATTTCTATTGCACACTGCTCTGCTGCCCCTTTTGTTAAATTGTCTCTCATTATTGTAAATGAGTTCTTGCCTTTTCCGTCAGACACCATTTGATTTCACTTTGTGATGACAATGTTTTCACGGTGGTTGAGTCTTCTTCCTCTTTGTTCAGCTCATGTGGTAGAGGAGGTGCACAGATGCCCTATCACACAACACCTATGGTTTATTCACTACTAAGAGCAGAGAAACTTCTCCGTAAACTTCCTGTTTTTGATACACTACTTTCACACGACACTGGTTTCCCAGGAAACAGTCGTGTCTATGAATTGTTGTGGATGAAAGGGAAACAAAAGCTGAGGGAAGTGATGGGTGAAGTAATAATTGCAGGAGTAACAACAATGGTTTTATTAAACAGTAAAAGCTGCACAACGTCTTTCCCCATTAACATGAATTTTCATTTAAAGAAAGTATCCATTGATTAATCTATTAGTCCCAGTATTGCAGGTTTTGTGCTGACCAATCACGATGGGCCATTTTAATGTCATTTCATGCAATTTTGAACAGTATAAAATGAAATAACTGAAAAGGAAAACAATCAATAGTTACAGACATAATATAGTATTTGTGATTTGCCTCAGAGTGATTTGAAATGATTTATCATAAGTGACAATTGCCAGTGTTACACCCCAAACAAAACTCTAAGTAAGTTTTTAGTAAGTAAAGTTTGTATTTGGTAGTTTGTCTAGTTTATAGGATTGTTCCACAGTAGCACGTGAACAGCAGGAGGGCTAATATCTAGCAGGTGGTCACGCAAGCTAAAGTGTGTGTAAACAACAACACGAAAATCTGACTGTCAATATTTAAATTCCTTCAGCGTGAATTGAAGCCAGACCAGAAGTATTTGGAAATACTTGTGTTAGATTCTGTATACAAATGTAATCCTTTTTTTTCCACCTCAGGTATTTTGCACTAAGCTCACAGAGGCTGGAATCCCTCAGGATGTCATTACAGGGATCTTCTCCAACATCTCCTCTATCTACTGTTTCCATGACAAGTTCCTGCTCCCTGAGCTCAAGACCCGCATTACTGGAGAATGGTGAGGGATACACACCCAGCAGATAAACAGCTTTTCTACCATATCAATGTGGCATTATTCGAGAGGGGATTTGGCTCTGTATTGGTCAGTGGATTTTGTCCAAAAGCGGGCTATGCTCAGGGAAATCACCATAATAAAGTCACTTTATGATTTTACTCACTTTATTTTTGGGAACTCATCTCATCTAATGCTGCAACTTGTAGGATATGCATTTATGAAGCTGCATGTATTACTGAATATAAACAAATAGCTTTTGGTTTAGTGTTTAATTTAAATACTAAGAAAGACATTTTTAATTGCTAGTTTCTTCTCATGGGACAATATAAAAATGGTAACAAGCAGAACTGAAGTTGGTTTAAATCGCCATACCTTAAGGGAGATGGAGAAAATAAAGGTTTGACCTTTTTTTTTTAGGCTTTTAGGACAAAATCAATCTGTTTATGTTTGCTGTAGGGACTCCAACCCACGTATTGGAGACATCCTTCAGAAATTGGCTCCGTTCATGAAGATGTATGGTGAATATGTGAAGAACTTTGACCGAGCCATGGACCTCGTCAACACCTGGACACAGCGGTCTTCACAGTTCAAGAGTGTTGTCCAGAATATACAGGTAAGATTGTGAGGTCCTATTACTGTATTTGATTAAGTCCTCCAAGGACGTGACACTGTCTATCCTACGTCTAAAATTACTTGTGGGGAAAACTCTGGTCACACGTATCAAATGATTCGCACTGTGTTTTGTTTGATTCAAAACTGTTTTGGTTGCAGTTTAATAAGTTTTTAATGTTCTGTTACCCAGCGAATAATGTTATAGGATTACAGCCTGAGCATATGAAATCTCTGAGCTCCCTGTTACACAAACCATTTTTGCAATTAATCACTTGAAAATCTTTGTTTTTGTGTTTGAACCTACAGAAACAGGATGTGTGTGGGAACCTGACGTTGCAGCATCACATGCTCGAGCCGGTCCAAAGGATTCCCCGCTATGAGCTGTTGCTCAAAGACTACCTGAAGAAGCTGCCTGATGACGCTCTTGACCGAAAAGATGCAGAGAGTGAGACATTAAACCAACTCTTTCGGTTTTTATCTGTGCTTCATCTGTGCCAGTAAATCATGACTTAATATAAACCTTATCTAATCACCTAGGTGCTGTAGCTTTTCTCTTATGGTCCAAATGTACAAATACACTGGTTCAAACCACCCATTGTGCAGCACACTGCGCAGTTAATGGTTTAATGCACTTGCGATAATTTAGACAGCTCTTGATTCATTTGTCCAGCCTAAAATGTGTGACTATGATTTTTTTAGTTGTTATTTTTTTAACAGTAGTTTCCTGTACAAGTTGATCGTTATTCAGCTATATTGATATATTTTTGATATTTGTCTCAATAACATAAAGGGTTTGATAAGCTTGGTTGGAATAAATTATTAAAGCAATAGGTGCTCCCTCCATTCAGCTAGAAGTTCCACAATAATTAGAAAAAGCAGGACTGTGAGGGTGTCAATGGTAAGACCAGAAAGGAGGCAAACCCATGCAGATCCATGAAGGGCTGATAAAGCAGCTTGAGTTGTAATGTGCAAACGATCAGGAGAAGAAGATATTTCAAGGTCAAGAAATTGGTACGGTATAAAGTCAAATTGTCACGCAGTGAGTAACTAGTCCCACACCAAACGGCCACTTCTCCCCTGACTCCAACTGTTTGTGGCCCAAAGACACAAACTGACAAACAACTCAAGTTGTCAGTAGAAAAATTCCTTTTGCCAGTGTTTGTATGTAAACACAGCTTGTTTGAGAAGCGTAAACCTCTGAGGAAGGCACTCCTTGCACAGCTCAGTCCTCGTTTGGGAGCTGGTTCATGAGATTTGGCCCACATGAAAAAATTGATATCATCATATGTTTGGATATTTGAGGTATGTAACCCAGTTTACAGTATAATAACACACCTATAAACGCTCAGAACTCTCAGAAACTGTTCTCCCATGTTCCAAGTTAGATAAACTAGAGAAAATGACTTTCTTTAACTGCTAGGTATTGTTAATGCTTGGAAATGTTTGTAGAGCCTTGACACTGCTCCCAGAAAGACATTTTTAGGAAATACCAACCATGAAGGAGTGGCAAACAGTTAGGCAGAGGCCTGGCAATGGGGTGTTGGTAGAGGTCCACAGACTAGACAGAGTAATCTATCATGAAGCTGATGCAAGCACACACAGCAGCTCCAGCGCCTTTTGTTCCACACTTAGTTAGTATAATCCATGTTTTACTGTTCTGCTTAGTGCTGTCTCTACCTACTGCCCGGTGGAGACCGATTACATCAATGCATCAGTCTTTAAGCCCAAAAACTACATTTTACATAATCTGTTTTCCTCCCACGTACATGTGTTCATTTACACGATCTTTACCACTACCCCCTCTGCCTGGGAACACGTTTCTCTTATCTAGTCCAGTTGAAAAGCACTTTGTCATAGTTGTTTAAGCTTAATTTCCCCAGGACATGTCTGTTCTGTTTATGTAGGGCATGATTAAGATGGCTGACTCAGGTGCTCACAGACATTAGCACCAGACTCTCTGCTGGCTAAAAAACAGCCTAATGCACACATTGAGTTTGTGTGTAATATTCGACAGTTTTACTCCATTATGTTATTTTTTTTTATTGTGGTCTTTATGCTAATAAGCTTGTATTTGCAACATTACAGAGGCACTGGAGCTAATCTCTACCGCAGCTAACCACTCCAATGCAGCAATCAGGAAAATGGTGAGACTTTGCTCAACCCTACATGTCATTCATCTGTTCTTTTCTTTCATCACCTTTTAAACCTGTTCACTGTCTGGCGGAGTTTTGTAGAAAATAAATAGCTGATGTGTTACTAAATCAAACAGTTGCTGTCGCTGATGCTGTACTGTCAGTCAGCAACATTGTACGTGTTTGTCTAAGGGAGAGAACAAGTTGAATTAGTGCAGACAGGAAATGGCTGTTTCCTGCCTTGAGTTTCACAGCCTGCAGAAGTTTGACTTATTTTCTTTAACACTCATCCTCCTCATCTCTTTCCCCTGTCTGTCCATGATACTTGCATTTCTCACATCCTTTAAACACCTAAAGCAGACAAATGTGTTTATAAATCAATATAGAAATATAACACCTGCATTCTGGCTTGCTGAAAAACCCATCGCTGAATGCAGGGCTGATAAATGATAACAAAATAACCCCCTCTGCTAAAGTGACATCTGTTTTTTTGTCTCTTCTGCTTCTGAAATGCTCATCCTCATGTTCCTTTTGTATTTCAGGAGAAAATGCATAAACTGCTGGAGGTGTATGAGCGGCTTGGGGGGGAAGAGGACATAGTTAACCCAGCCAATGAGTTAATCAAAGAAGGACATATCAAGAAGATGTCAGCAAAAAATGGAACAGCACAAGACCGATACCTTTACTTGGTGAGTGGACTGAAGATTTCAGTGAAATATCATCCGGCTAGAATATGTCTTGCATCATATTATCTGCACCGTTCCTCATCTGCAGTGTTTCTGTCTCCGATCTAGTTCAACAATATGGTGCTATACTGTGTGCCTAAACTCAGACTGATGGGGCAAAAGTTCAGCGTCAGAGAGAGGATTGACATTGCTGGCATGGAGGTGCAGCCCTGCTTTTTTTTTTTTTTTTTTTTTTTTGTCCTCCAATCTAACCCCTTCACCTCAGTGCATATCACATAGATCACATTTCCTCTGCCTTTTGACCTCAGGTGCAGGAGAATGTGAAGCAGAACCTTCCTCACACATTCGCCATCATTGGCAAACAGCGTTCACTGGAGCTGCAAGCCAGGTAAATATCATTTATTCAGTTATAAAGCAAACTGTCTCGTGCAGAAATGCCACTTTATAGATTATAAATGCTCAGTGCCACTTTTCATGACCATGGCATTGTCTTTAGTTACATGTTAAGTGATAAACTCAGCTCACAAACTAGCGTAGATAGTTAAGTGACTAAAAGTAACATGTGCAGCTACTGAACACAAAAAGCCAGTCAGCAGGTGTAAGGTAAAGATAAAACTATGCAAAAATATTTCTGAATGTAAATAAACACAACCAGCAGAGACAGAAACCAATCAAACTTGCTGCCTTCCAACAAAAGTAATGCAGGTTGTGTTTATTTCATAATTAAACACTTTAAGACTCCATACATGTCTATTTCAATGTGGGTTTATTGTCTAAGTAAATTATATTTTAGGTAAAGGTCAAGTCATTTCATTTGTTGATTAGTACTTTTTACTAAGATAAAATAATCTCATGATCTTTCATTTGCTTTTCAGGACAGCTGAGGAAAAGGAAGACTGGATTCAGGCAAGGATCACACACATGCTCACATGCATACATGGTCTGTCCCACTTTGGGGCCTATGCCTTTGGTGGTTTGGCTTTATTAGAGAATTGAATTAGCAAAGATTTCATCCCAACGTACATTCAGTGTGTTTGGGAATTATATTCTCTAATAAAGCCCCTCATTATTGCTCATTGAGCCTGTTATCACAGTCATTTTCTCACAGGAGGAAGAGGATATTGTAATATTTCAGTTGGTTGTAAGGGATTTTGCTGTGTTGTTAGACTGTTTGTAAGCACAAAGGAGGTGGTGAAATAAATTGAAGGAGCCTTCAGAGCAGCAAGTCTTTTTACTTACTGCCAGCCAGGCCGGCCTCCAGACTGTGACACAGACTGTGACACAATAGTGAGAAGACCATGATGCTTTGGGATGTGTAATGGCATTGTTGTTGTCATTAGTTTGGGGTGTGATTACTGCAGTGAGCATGTCACAGACATCTTTGTTTTCTACTCAGGCAGGGGAAAGAAGGTCACCTTAACACATCACTTTCTTTTTTAAAGTCAGTTTAACTCAACTCAGTTCTCTGGAACACTCTGTAACATGAGATTAGACTTTTTTACATCGTGCTGTGATCTTGCAACTTAGCATATTTACTGTCTTTGGTCTGCTGACGTGTCTGATCTGACAATCTTACTGTTTTGCTTGGTTTCCTCACATCTTTCTTTACCTCTGATCTCTCTTCCTCTCTCCTCTAAATCTTTTCCAACCCTCAGGTGATCCAGGCCACTATTGAACGGCACAAACAAAACAGTGAAACATTCAATAAAGCTTTCAACAGCTCCTTCTCCCGAGAGGATGACCATCTTCCTGAGTCACCGGTCAGTACCACACTCGCTAAATCACTTCATTGATCACTCCATTAGTGGGTCATCCTGTGCTGTGATCACGAGAGGCCAGTGGTACAACAAAGAAGTCCATCATAGCCTGGTCTTTGTTTGCCTAAACAGCTCTCCATCTATGGATGAGGCAGTATCATAGACACATAAAGAAGCTCTTTCTTTCTGTTCTGTCAGCCACACACGTAGCGTCTGCAAGTCTCGCCTCTCAGAACTCTCTCATGACCTAATAGGGAAAGCTCAAGTGTATACAAAACTCTTATGGATCTGCTTTGACCCACTTAAGGCTGCCTGGAGCTGAATCGTCAGCAAACATAACTTGACATAAACCAGAGGAGCAAATTTAACAGGTCCACACTGACACCTAGTGGCAGAGATGTCTAACCGCAGGAGCACACAGCTGTTGCTCGACAGCACAACTCATACTTTATGTTGGTTCTCCTCCTCAGAGCCCCTGGTGCAGCACATCCGTGGATTCGGATAGTGAAAAAGTGCATGAAAGGGTAAGATACTATTATAGAGAAACTCTGGGCATCTCATGTCTCAGACTGTTGAACTGTGGTCTATTTGCTTTGTGGGTGTATTAGTTGGCTTTTAGTAATTGTGTTATAACTCCGTTAGGCAAAAATCTATTTTGGAATATGCACTAGTCAAATGTAGTATAAAGACATTAAACAAAACCCTAAACTAGATTTTGACCCTTTAGGACAGGACTATAAGTTTGTATTTCACACACAGTTTAGGTACCAAACTAATTTCCAGTAAACTAAATAAACTTTAATATGCCATGTTGGGCCTGAGGTCTCTAATCATTCTTTGTCTCATTGGCTGTGTAGTTATGCCCTTATGGCTCATTGTTTTATAGTTTATTTATAGATCCTGCATAGGCCTGTGGCAACATCCATCTGAAAACCAATCAACTACTAAACCTGGTGTTTCTGGTGTTGCTTCCTCGTAATGGTGGTTTTCAAGTCCTGCACATCTGCAGGTACTGCTTCGCCTTAACAGGTGCAAGAAAACTAAGAGTGAAAGAGATATCAGTCAGCTACAGCCTGTACATACTCACAGTCTTATTAAAAAGTGGCTAAATCCATTTCAAAATTTGTCCAGAGAAGATTACTTGTGATTTGGTCAAAAGCAGGAGGTGACAGAACATGTGGTAGCATTAGGTTTCAGATAAAGCTACAGGAGTTAGCATGGCTAACAGGCTCACATCTCTCCCTCTCTGCAACTTCCATTATTTTATTTTTATAAAATAAGAATTGTATAAACAAACATTACTTCATAAATGAGACATCAGCAAATGCCCCTCTTTCAAACAATCTGGACTGTGGATAAGATCATTTACTGGGTCAAAGCTTAATCAAATCAAACTGTAGTGAACAAGGGAAGAAGGTCAATTCACAACCTGAATCAAATGTGTCTCTCAGGTGAACTTCGGATGGATGGCTTATTATGGAGATTATAAAATTCCTGGCTTGAGAGTGCTAGGGGTTACACCTACTTCTCTAAGGAAAAATGAAAAACAAATTGACAGAAAGCCTTCATGTTATCTGTTTAAAACTTAGATTGATTCCTCTCTTTATGCCACAGTGCAGCTACCTGACAGCCTGTAGTGGGGAACACTTCCATATTAGCTCCATTCTAATTGTCTGTAAAAGAAGAATAGTGTGCCCGTGTTTGTTTTGGTAATAGAAATGAGAAATGGAAGACAGGCAGCCAGACAAACTACTAATGAAGCAAGACAAGCCGTCAGACAATCCTTTTTGTTCAGCTGTGCTGTAATTGAACAGTGTCCTCAACACATGACTCAGTTGTATTTTCTTTCCTAGAAGAGTTCCAAGAAAAAGGAGAAAGAGAAGCAAACATGTAAAGGCTGCAACGAGAATTTCAATTTCACCAAACGCAAACATCACTGCAAGGCCTGTGGAGCGGTGAGCATGGACTGGATAAGGGAAATTTGGGCATAAGGGTGTAGAAATTAAGGAAAAGAAAAAAATTTAGGAACAAGTGTAAAATAAACTTTGAGCCAAACTAAGTGCTAACTGAGCAGCTTCTCAACACCATCTCTCTTTCTCTTTCTGTCCTTCTGTCCTAGGCCATCTGTGCAAAATGTTCAAAGACCTTGGACAACAAAACGAGCCGAGTGTGCCCAGAGTGTTTTGAAGCCAGCCTGGAGAATGTCAGTGTTAGTGAACAGAAAAAGAAAAGTGGGCCTGAGGTGAGACACACATTTGTAGACTGTTACAAACAAGAACATGCATGCATGCAAACCCGCACACACACACACACACACACACACACACACACACACACACACACACACACACAGAGAGAAAGATAGTTTAGTTTTTAGCCTTGTCCAGCCTTTTCATGCCAGTCCAAGAGATCCTTGTCTCCATGTATACCAGTGCTCCATGTCACCTTCAGTGTCAGTCAAATCATTTCAAACACACTGAAATGCATATTGTCCACATGCAGCATGTGTACATTTGTGAATTTAGTAATATCCAAACTGAGTGATCAGCTAATCTTTATATGATGACTAATATGATAAAGAGACCTTCACCTTCAGACTCAGCAGTCAGGCTGCCTCATGTTTCTCTGTCACAGTTTGTCTTCTATTATCTGCAGATCTGTGAACAAATGTCTTTTGTGATTACACCTAATAGCTAAAGAGGGCCTTGTCTGTATATAATAATGACATTTTCATATTCTTATTCAACTTAGGTTTGTCTTTTGTCTCTAGTAGCTGCACTGAAATTTGGCACCACATGGGGGAGCTGTATGTCATAAAGCTTTAGACAAATGGCAGCAGCAGTTTGGACACCTGTCCATGTACAAATCTCCCTATGTCCTACATTGTCGTTAAGCACTAGTGAACAGCTGAAGATATGTGCTGTCATTTGCTCATCATAATTAAAGCTGTAATTAAACATTAAATATGATTACAAATTAGTTCATATCAACTGTAGTTGCTGTAGCAACTGAATTTTATTTTACATCCACAGCTCATTGTAGAACAGCTCAGCACTCAGTTCAAATCATTGTCAGGTCAAGATTTGCTCAGTTGTACACTGGGGAAATAAATGGTCAGTGGACCGCTTGTATATACTTATATTATATTACTGTATCTTCAGAGACAAATATCTCTAATGGCGGAAAACTGTCTACAATGTGGCCACCTCCAAGTGCAGGACAAAGGAAAAAACTGGACAAAAATGTGGGTGTCCATCACCAAGGCTGAGCCACTGGTGTTGTACTTGCAGAGCAATGGGCAGGTAAGAGTTAAAATCAAAGACACCTAAGATAGATGTATGTTGCTGTTGCTGTAAAATATATTTCCTTTTTAGTTGTGTCATTTTGCATTCTTTTATATAGTTTATGTAGTAATACACTCTATCATCTGAATCCTTTCTACCCACAATAGTCTTCACTTAAATGCAAATGTTAAATTTCATGTCTTTGTCCTGTTAATTTAAATGTGCAAATAAGTTCACCCACATGTCCAAATTAGCATAGTGCTTCGATTGTCTCTTGCATCTTGCTGCATCCATCTGGCTTTTCTGTACATCCTGCCTGCATCCTCTTTTTGAAGCAGAACATCTGTATGGTGGTGTGCCTTGGCACATCAATGAGTGTGTATAAGTCAGACCTGTCCATCCCTGCCCGTGCCAGATTGTCTGTGCACTGTCTGTGCTCTGTAGATTGGGGCCAGGAGGATTTGGTTGTCCTGAATCTGACCTCAGGTATAGCTGCTGCCAGTGCCGCTGCTCCTCTATGTGCCTGGGCTTTACAGTGCACTGTTGGGCTGAAGCAACTCTGTGGATTTACTGTAGTAGCTTGAAATCTTGGCGCTGTATGCAGCAACAAAATCTGTTCAAAACATCCCAAAGAGATGTGTACAAAGAGTGGTTTATATGATTGACTTAAAATTAAAACATTCCCAAAGCGGTCATGTTTGGAAAGCTTTCCACTGTCATTCATATCAGAGTGGCACAGAAGGGAAGTCAGCCTGTTAAAGCCTCCCTGCGTTTCATTTCCAAGACTAATGTCCCACTCCCACTGCAGAAAGCTGCCATTCCAAAGATTAGGATTAATGGGAGTTGGACAAGCATTTTCTGATTATACAGAAAAAAGAGGGGGAAGGGAGGGAGGAGGACAGGGTTCACGGTACATGCTTGCTATAATATATTCTCCGGCAGCTGAAGGGACAGACAGCTGCTCACTGTATTTACAGTGTGTTTTCTCTTTCCATTTCTAGAGAAATGCAACTATGGACGCTAATTACTTTCTTCTGACTTACTTATTTTTCTCATTTCTGTAGGATACTAAGGGGGCACGGGCTGTGCCTCTACCTGGTTTCGAGGTGAGCATAGTAGCGCCATCAGCAGGCGAAAAGTCTGAGATTAAACACGCCCTTCAGCTCCATCACCCCCAGCAAACTTTGCTCTTAAGTGCCCAAGATCCAGAACTTCAGGCCAAGTGGATGAATGTCCTCTCCAAAGCTGCTCATGGAGAAATACCCACTGATGCATCGATGAGCCTGACTGAACACAGGAAGAGTCAGTAGTGGCCATGTTGGAGCCACAGGACTAAGCTCCCACTCTTTCCCTCATCCCTCCTTCTCCTGTGTACAGAGCACACATTACTTGAATTCACTTTACCTTGGCACTTTTTTTTTTTCCTTTTGAAGGACCACTCAGTCCTTTAGTATGCCACTTCAATCTTATCCTCGTGACCACACGGCTACTTCTTTTTCTCTTCCTCCATTTTCTGTCAAAACACAAGAAGGACTATGCTATCAATGCCACCGACACCACTATGTGTTGGTGTGTATATGATATTTCATTTTATGTCAGTGTTTTTAACATTTGGAGATGATATTGAAGAAGTCATGTTTTTTTTAATTAATGATAAAGGTTCTTGTACATTATGCGACGGTGTTGTGAAGCATTAACTCTTACAAGTCTCTTACCATTTGTGCAAATGTGTATGTGCTGTATGTGTGTGTGTGTGTGTGTGTGTGTGTGTGTGTGTGTGTGTGTGTGTCTGTGTGAGAATGTGAGCCCCCTCCCATGTTTATTAAGTATTGAATGTCAGTGTAAGAAAATTGTGCCACCTCTCTGTTCTCCTCACCCCTGCTGGGACAAAGTGGCAGTTCGGCTGTGTATTGTACAGTATGTATACTATAGTGTGAAGTAAGGAAACAGGATAAAAGACATTTTAACTTAAAAAGACACAGATGTGTATATTTGTGGCTGGCCACCAGATGCTCCCGCTCTCAATTCCTGTCTTAAAGACCCCCACCACATGCATTTCTCTCCTGTATTGGTAACTTTCTCCCATCAATGTCATATATTGTGATTCGTCCAGTTGAGAGTACACAGTCAGAATGGGGCCACCTGTCCTCAATTTTGACCGTGTGGTGTAGTTTCAGTCAATCAATATCTCCACTTTTAATAAATCCTTTCTGTGGATTTCTCTATCTCTTTTTCTTGCAGCATTGAAACTTGCTTGTCTCCCTTTGGTGATGTGATTAAAACCAAGTACTGTACTGTAAAACTGTGTATTCTGCCTTGCCCCCAAACCCTGCTCCCAGCAGCACCAGCCTTTAAGCAAAAGTAGCAAAAAACTTGTGATTGGATCTCTTTGTGCATGTAAACTCATTCATATTTATGTACCGTGCTTGAAATCTTGCCCTTGTCCTTCTTTTTATGCTCATAATTCATTCTTCTCGTACTGTAAGTGACCGGACTCAGCAGTAAGTGTTTCAAACATGGATTGTGCACAGTGGAAAAGCAGTCAAGCATATCATCAATAAACAAGTGTTGTGGCACATTCAGTACCACGCTGTCCAAGACGAACTCACGTCTCAAGCTTTTGTTTTTAAATGTGTTTTAGTCACACATACGTTCTTAAAGCTGGTAAAAGATTGCTGCACAAAAAAAAATCAAAAACAGTATATTAACGTTCATTCACTCCACCCACTACAATATCAGTATGTTGCATTGATATCGCGCACTAAACAGTATATAATATAATGCCAGGAGATATTCGTTTTAATATACTGATGGGATGTAAGAGGATTACTGACCATGTGCCGTAGTTTATAGCACCAACTGTATGTGCAAATACATAGCTGTGTGCATGTTTTAATGACTCCCATTTCATGCCTTTTTGAGGGGGATGCAGGAGAATCATAAGAGGATTACTGACAGTGTATCATTTATGGTGTTTGCACGTGTACCTGTCATACAGTCTTCCTATAGTTAGTTACTTCTCTTTTCACTTCTCTATGTGCTGTAGTAACAGTACAGAGGTAAACAACAAAAACAATATCTATTTGATAAACTAGACTACTGATGCAGTGTTTGTCTGTTGCATTATGTGTTAACTTCAGCATGCCATTTTAGGCTGCTACCATTTGTTTATTAACAAGTGAACAAAATTTGCATGAATGATTGCAAGCCACCACTTAGAAAACGGATTTGGTCACACTTGACAAGCGAAGACTCATAAATGAGCAAGTGACCACAATCTACCACTTGTGCCCAAACTTATAGAAACTTGTGTAACCATGTTAACAGCTCTGTGAGGCTGCACTGACGTACATCAGTGATTCAGGTCTAACGGTAACAACAGCTTTCTTTCATGCTGACAATGACATATCATTGGTATGTTTAATGCACTTTAATGCTAAATAAATGGCACTAATCATAAAGTGGCTGATGGGAATATCCTCAGTAAAAACAAAGAATAGAAATTTGACTAGATGGGGGCAAAGTAAAGAGGATTATCTGAGGGTATGTATATGGCCTTAAACTGCTGAACAGATTTGGAACAACCACTGGAACAAAAAGCCCACATCGACAAGAAGTCCAGGACACTGTTTTTTAAAAAGGTGCTGCCTGCAGTGTGCACAACATGACCGTCACCAGACTAAAAACAGCACTGAAACTTACTGTGCTGTAATGCGTTCTTACTGCTCTTCAATCTGATAACAAAAGATAAAGGTTTCAATGAGCCGGGGTGGGGGGTGGGGTGGGGTGGCAACTGCTCAATGAGAAATGCAATGGCAAAACAGCTAGAGAATTACAGTAACTGTGTGCTTGCATGTATGTGTGCAGGGTGTGTGGTAAGTCATTTGGACACTAGTTAGTTCATTAAGTTATTCAGACGTCAAAAACATCATATCAAAACAAGGTAAAGATGAAAAATTACAGGAAATCCTTTTAAACTTTTTGTATGCAACAGGGTGTGGAATGGGTGTAGTGGAGAGCTGTTGCAGCTGCCTCAGGTCAGTTTTTCTACATCTTGATTCAATTCATTTTTAGCCTCCCTCCCCCTATTTCGTCTCTACTTTGCAGTCATCGTGCTTGTTTTTGCAGTTCTAAACTTATTGATGTACATTCACCAAAATGGCAAGAGGACAGTTATTGATAGGTGGTATGAACCATAACTTCTTTATTTAGCAAGTCAATGCTGAGCGTCAAAATGATGAATTGGAAGCCTGGTGTCTCTGTGGAGCTGTGAGCTGTGATGCAGAGATAGAGAGCAAAGTGCTGACTGCTTCCTTCTGTCATGGGTTTACATGCGGTACATCTTGAACAGAGTGGAGCAGGGTGGGTACTGTATCTACTGCAGGGCAGAGAACAAGCTCAGATAAGTTTTCATCATCTCCCTTGCAAACTCTCCTTCAAAACTCAAGTCCTCATTTTCTGTTTAGTTTTTCCTCCCAGCTAGGATTTGAGTATTTTTCATTGAAAATATGTCTAAGCAGCAACCCAGCAGTAGAAGTAGGAGTTGGTTGGTTGTGTGATGAGTTTGTGGCAGGAAGTTTTGCTTCCCCTTAATTGTTTGAGATTTGGTGTCTGTTCATTGGGAAATGCAGTTGCAGAGTTTAATGCACCACTTCTGTCTCGTACCTCTTTCACCACCTGCCTTTAACACTAATTTCTCTCCTCTCCTTTTCCCGTCTCTAGTTTTGGGACATATTGCAATATAAACCATTGATGGATTCATATGTTTGCTACAAATATTCTTGATTACGTAACACGTCTAATAAATCTCAATCCATGACTGAATTCCTATTAATATACAACAATAATTCTAACAGTAGTAGGTTGGCATGCTAACATGAACAACTCAGGGCACAGCTTAGCGCAAGACAAGGATTCCTATGCTGGAGGTTTGTAACTACCCTGTTCTATTTTAGGTGTTGACCAAGGAGTACAGTGGGTTTTTTTGGTCCTCCTACTTTAAACAGCTGACTCCTGTGGGTGACAGCACTGCTGGAAGTGGTAAACGTTGAAACTGTCAAGTTGCAGCCCAGCAGCTAAACTGGTTATATTTGAAGCTAAGGGAGCAGATGAGTGTCCACTGTACAGTAGATCGACCCTTGTGAACAAATTAGCCCACTGATTAGCCTACAGACCCTTTCTCTGTAAACACCCTCAGGCAACACTTTCCATTTTGTGTACCACTATTGGATATCAAATTTCCCACATATCTATTTTTCCCACAGTTTTTGTTAAGTTTAGTGTTTTTGTTTGGGTGCTCCTATCTCAACCATGCACTTCTGCTTACGAACACGATGCACTTGATTAACAAAGGTCTTGCGTGCGTTATGTTCAGTATATGTTGCATCATGCTGCTCTTTAGCCGTCAAATTTGCAGCAACACCCCTCCCACACGCAAATGCTTCATCATTGTGTAGCAGAGCAAGCAGACAGTTGATTCCTGTAAAGGAAGTGGTTGCAACTGTTTCCTGCTGATTGTTCTTTCGTATTCTTATGCTCTGTGCTACACATTGCTCCCCTTGGGTTTCATTGCCTGTGACTGATCCTATATTGTTAAACATATTTATGTATATTATATTAAAGTAAACAATTTAAAGTAGAAGCATTTGTCTCACAACTCACCAAACACACAATTTTCTGGGAGTTCAAGCCAGTAAACGAAGTTAAAAGTAAATTTCATCATTTGTGTTTTGCTAAAGCAAAACTCCCTCAGATGCCATCACTGAGGCTGAATGCATGAGGTTTATTGGATAAAGATGATGAATTGCTGTAATAGTAACAATACATCACAAGAGACAACATCATTCACATCTTTGTCTGAGCTGTGGTGACAAAAATAAATCTCATTCCGAGATGGCCACGCTATCATTATATGCTAATTAAAAACTGTTCAGCTGGATTTGATGATGATGATTTGGGGTCTAATAAAGTGAACGATTGTAGAAATCTATTATCTATGGTTCCATTAACTTTAACACCTCTGACTAACCTTGAGTAATGCTTTACCAAAAGACAAACCATGTTGTTTAATGGAACCCATAGAGCATTTTCTATTCATGTAATCTCTGCCCCCCTGGGGCACAGATTACTCTACCTGTTATATTCTGACAAATATATGTGTGTGATTGGGCTCAAACTTACACTACATCAAATTATACTGCAACGTAAATGAGCACAACTAATGAGGAAAACACCATCCATAACTGGAGACTGTCTATTCAGGGTCATTGATCAAATGATATTAGAAAATACCCGACCCGAATATGATATTATACAAAACATCGAACATCCCATCAACTAGTCTGAATTGTTGCGAAGTAATGTGGAGGAACATGGCAACATCTACATTTCACCAAAACACTCAAGGAGTCATCTGAAATAACAGTGATCATTTTCAGAATGAGTCATTTAACAATAACACAAATGTAAAAAGTGAGATGAAGCTTCACAAAATAGCACAGTGCATGTAGATAAACATAAACTAGAAAGACACTGTTTATCGTAGATACACAAACATTTTTATTGTAAAACTCCACCCATGCACTTCTTTACTAAATACTGAATCTTGAGAGCAAACTATATTATTTTCCTCAAGATTTTATAAACAATACCCCACATTGACAAATGGAAAGAAGTTTGTTTGAAATCTTTGCACATTTATTAAAAATAAAAATCACATGCACAAAAGTATTCACTCTCTTTGCTTAATATTTTGTTGAACCTCCTTTAGCACCAGTTACAGCCTCAAGTCTTTTTAAGTATTACTCTACAAGCTTGGCTCACCTTGGTTTAGCCAGTTTCTCACATTCTTCTTTGCAGTACCTCTCAAGCTCCATCAGGTTGGATGGGGATCATCAGTGCACAGCCATTTTAAGACCTCTCCAGAGATGTTCAATGGGGTTCTAGTCTGTGCTCCCAGTTCCTGCCGCTGAAAAACATCCCCACAGCATGATGCAGCCACCATGTTTTAGTGTAGGGATGGAATTGTCCAGGTGGTAAGCAGTGCCTGGTTTCCTCCAGACATGACGCTTGGCATTCAGGCCAAAGAGTTCAACCTTTGTTTCATCAGACCAGAGAATTTTGTTTCTACTGGTCCGAGAGTCCTTCAGGCAGTCTGTTACATGTCTTTTACTGAGGAGTGTTTTTTGTCTGGCCACTCTATCAAACAGGATTGATTTGTGGAGTGCTGCAGAGATGGTTGTTCTTCTAGAAGGTTCTCCTCTCTACACAGAGAAATGCTGGAGCTCTTTCAGCGTGACCATCGGTTCATGGTCACGTCCCTGACTAAGGCCCTTCTCTCTCGATAGCTCAGTTGGGACGGCCTCCCCGCTCTAGGACGAGTCCTAGTGGTTCCAGACCTCTTCCATTTACGGATGATGGAGGCCACTGGGCTTATTGGGACTTTCAATGCTGCAGAAATGTTTCTGTACCCTTCCCCAACTCTGTGCCTCGGTACAATCCTGTCTCAAAGGTCTACAGACCTACAGTCCTTTGACTTCACAACTTGGTTTGTGCTTTGACATGCACTGTTAACTCTGGGACTTTATTTAGACAGGTGTATGCTTTTCCAAATCATGTCCAATCAGTAGATTATTTTTCATTATTTAATAAAATTCTAATTATTCATTTGCAAAGATTTCACAGTGAAATTATGGGGTATTGTTTGTATTATTTTGAGGAAAATAATGAATTGGATCCCTTTTAGAATAAGGTTGTAACATAACAAAATGTGAATAGTTTCTTGATGGACTGTATGAACTAACGACCATCTGTGTTGAGGCTGAGTTACTGTATCACTGCCTTTTCTATCCTGTTGGTTTCACTACATCTACTGCAGCCATCCAGAATGGGAAATGTTTAACTTGTTGTCTTCAGCACCATTGGGCCACCCGGCTGATACTGGAGCTCTCTGTCAATACCTCAGTGGGAGACGTCCCAGTTGTATGAACAATGCTTGGCAAACATGGAGGTCCAAGCATTTAGGGAGCCTGCAGGGTAGCTGTGACACAGTGAAACTGATGCAACTACCTCTGCTACGTTAGCTGCTTTCCATCATTTTCCCCTCTTTACTTGTCTCTCCCTCTTTTCTTTTACTTTGTTCACATCTCTTTCTCTCTGCTGACAGAGGCATTGCAAAGATATGGGCCTCAGGGTTGGAGGGCTGCAGGATGACATACTAGCTGGAACTATTGCAGCAATATTTGATATAAGGTATTATAATATTGACAATGGCTCCTTTACTGACAGACTGAAATGATTAAACAATTATTGGATAAATTCTCATGAAACAATTAAAGTAAAAAAGTAAAATACAACTAACACATAAGTCAAGTCACTACAACAAAGTTTACAGGCTGCACTATCTCATCCTCAGCTGCTGTTTTACAGATGTTAGCTGAAGTACAGTTTATTTCTAACAGTCTCTCTTACATTTTATGCTCTAAGGATTATTCTTTTGTGTGATTAAGAAAAAAAAAACATGTCTTTGGTGTTAAGGAAATGCTGTGCATCTGTAACCTGGGCCTTTCAAGCTTTGGATCTCTGAGATACCACAGTGGCACAGAAATGCCTGATCACCTAAAAGTCTAATTCTTCTAATCTGCTGCCAGTTTCCCATCTCTTTTTTTTATCTATTTCTCTGTGTGTGTGTGTGTCTGTAAGTATATAGGAGTGCAGACTTATGAAGCATGCCAGCCACTGATGGCCACAGTCCAACCTTAAAAAGTGATTTGTCCAGTGATTACAGACACAGATGACACAGAGAGATGGACATATTGCCAGTGTGTAAGAGGGAGAAAAAGAAGAGAATGTGGGTGTTGTTTTTGAAAGTGGTCTCCACTTATTTAATGTGGGCTACACACATTAAAAATGGTTTCTATGAAGTACTCTTTAGCTCACTATTTTAAAATCCTCATATTTCAGTCATCTAAAATAGAGCTTGTTTTGCAGGCTTTTGTACGATGACTCATCCTACCGTGGCCAACAGTGGGCTTTATTTGCATATCAGAAATCTCTCAACAAAGTCCTTCACCCCCTAAGGGAAAGAAGCCTTAATTGCAACATGGTTGGTGCTGGATTGTGGAGCAATTAACACTGATGTCTCAATGCATATGTAGTTTTATCACTTTTCAAAGCTAACCAAGGACACTCTGCAGAGGGTATCTTTAGTCTCCTCCACCCAGACCTGCAGCCACATGTGGAGTGGTCTAGGCAGCAGTGTCGATGAGGTCGTTGGCAGGGTGTGATGGTGCCCCTCCTGCTCTACTTAATTACCTATGTGATGGAGGGTCTCCCCCCGGAAGAGCTACTGTGTCACACTGTGTCAGGGGCAGAGCGGACACACAGAGATGTCCAGTCTCACCACTCTCACCTTTCTCTGTCTGTCTCATCATAACAGATTAATAATAAAATAACTACAGCAGAGAACTTTCATTTCAGTCAAGTGAATCTTCAATTGTGTTTTTCTGGTCATATGGTCAATAAGCAAACTATTCAGATATGCAGCTTTATAGGATTTGAACACAGTAAAACAAACGGTGTATTGACAGTCCCAAGCTTCCATGGTTCTGGTTGTCTATTGGATCGCACAGAGTATGGAGCAGATAAGCCTGGGCGGAGAGTTAAGTGGAAGGCATGGAGAGCCCAAACTGTAGCCACTGAGACTATGCCAGAACACTAACCGTTGCTGTAGCAACCATCTCCAAATCAGAAGAAAACTCAAAACACTTTAACCACACTAATTTCTCAAAGTGTTCTCATCCACTGTGTCTGATCTTTTCCCACATGCTGGTCTACTTGGTCTACTTCAGAAGGCAACCCAAGATATTATTGAAGTGTCACAATGTTACAATTATGGTCACATTTTATTAAAAAAGGGTGAACTTTGAGAGTTTGTTTGCTTTCCAGTATAGCTTTATTAAAATTCTGTTTTTTTCTCACCAAAGAAAAATAATGCCGTAACCATGTGTTACCATGGTTATAGTAACCATGAGTCTTCCAGAGTTACAATGTTACATTAGGGAATGTATAAGACTCACTTCATGTCTACAGATAAAAAAATAATAAATTGAGACAACAATAATGCATACGTCGGGAGTGTACTAAAGAACAGTGTTTCTTTATTAAATGGAGCGTACAATAAACAGCATGTTTTAGTTTTGCTATGGCTTCACTCTTGAACATTTTTGCAGTTTTTAAACATTTTAAATCAGCTATGCTAATATATTCAGAAATGATGAGGCATCCGGTGCAGCCGAGGAGGTGTGGGGTTTTGCTCAGGTGAACAGGGCTGTACCTGTGGAGACACTCATCACCCATAGCAGAAACAGTGTGATGCATGCCCAGAATTCTCAATGATAGTAGACGTACAGTTTAAACAAGAGAAACGTTTCACTGCCTGATGTGAAAACTACCTGAAAACAGGAACTGGTACCAAACATGTACCTACCAACCACTGAGCCCTTTCTTTATTTCTTTCTTAGACAATAACAAAGTGTTGGACTGTACTGAATCAGTCCTAAAGGTAACAAATGTCTTATTCCTGTTGGATTTTTGCTGTATTTACTGCTGTTGACCCTCCCATACTTGAAGTTAAGTAGTTGAAAAATCTCCAAAGTGTTGAACGCATTCAGGCGACATCATATTTAAAACAGAGGTCCATATGAGTTAAAACTCATCTTCCCTTGTCCACTGTGGTGTAACACACAATTCAATCTTGGACCCTGTACTATTCCTACTTTACATATTAATATGACACATAATGAGAGTAAGACAGAGGTCTCTCTTATCGGTTCTGAGAGACCCCCTGATAGTTTTACTAAAGCTCTCTCAACATTATTGATTAAAAATCGACTAACAAATAAATTCTGTTGTGAGCTTGTTTTACATCAGGTCTAGAGCAAAAATGAAACAATTCCCTCGCACAGTGACCTGGATCTTCCAGGTGATCATTAGCTCTTGCCTCACAACTCTCTTCATGTGGGAGTCAACCAGTCATCCATGGCCCACCTGCACCACCTCGTCCAATATGCAGCAGCGAGACTCTCTACTGATACCAAGAAAGGAGAGCACATTTCTCCTCTACTGGCCTCTCAGCAGTGGCTACAGTTAGATATAGAGTCAATTTTAGGATTCTTTTATTTGTTTTTTAATCAGTGACTTGGCACCTGCTTACATTTCTAATCTCCTTATCCTGTTTTCCACACCCAGACCCCTCAGATCCTCTGATCCGTTACCCCTCTCTCTTCCATGCTCACAGTCTAAATCTTGTGATGTAAGAGCTTTTCCCATTGCAGCTCCCAGACTGTGGACAACTCTAGTGTCAGTTGCTCCTCTTGTTCAATGGCTTTCAAGTCACCATAATCACTGCTTTAATGCGATCATTTACATGTCTCCTATATTTTAATTCAATAATTTATTTCCGTAAAACATGTTTGGTCACAATTTGCCATAAATAATAAAAGTTTTTTTCTCCATATTAAAATTTAGTAAATGCTTCAGGTACATTTTCCCCCATGAAGTTTTAACTTGGCTAAGGACACAGGCCCACTGAGGTCAATTTGTAATTTGGTAATTGGCTTAAGTAAATGCATTTCAAATTTCTTTTATTTGAATGGCGGTGGTGTGGTTAGTGCTGCTGCCTCACACCTAAAAGACCCCTGGTTTAAATCCACCTTTCTGTGTGGAGTTTGCAGGTTCTTCAGTTTTCAGTTCAAAGCTGAATTAGTGGCTGAAACAATAACAGTCATGTGAACAGTCATTAGTTGGTTTTCTAAATTCATGCTGGTCAAACATTGTTTGGGTGTATGTGACAATGGGAAGCTGTATTGTCCACAAAAAAAAACAAAACAGCTGACAGAAACAAGACAGTGAAAGGGAAGTAAAAATGCTGTCTGTCTTTTAACCTTTCAGAGTTACAGTAATAGTGGTAACTCCCAGAGAAACAGCTACTACAAATGTACACATTTTGCTGTAAGCTGTTGCCCTGTCAGAGCTCATCTGAAAGATCCCCATCTCTTTGTTTACACTCCTACTTTACTTTTTTCTTCTTTTATTTTATTCCCTTTCTATTTTGAAATACACATCTTTGGCAACTTGTCAGCACTGTTTCAGTGGCCTCATACCTCAATAAAGCCTCATTAGCATCAGTCAACGAAAGGAAACTAAACGGTCCATAGTACAATGATATGAAGCTTCAAAATCTAAATTGAACCTAATCGAGCAACTTCTTATCTTTTTGTCCGGAAAGCCGGTTGACGTGTTTAGATATTACCATGCCACTTGATGCCTGTGATGTCTTAGAGACAAGTTTTACGTCACATTGGTGTTTTGCACATTTTCACACCACATCCTGATAGGCTCAAAGGAGCAGTGTGACATCCTGCCTTCAAAGAGAGCCTTATTGCTGCTTTTCTTCCTCGTCACTGTCTAGCGCACAGGGCGCAGGCAGCCCCTCATATCCAACTTGAACAGTCTTGGTATAATCTACGAAGTCATGTTTGCGTAGGTCAACAAGGTCTCGGCTGATCACTTCGCTCTTCGGCCAGTCGAGCGCTCACTGACTTGCGCGGGAGCAGCTACTGCGCTCGAACATGTGAACGCAGCCTTCAGACGGTTTTGTGAGAGGACTACTGTGACAAGCTGTTCGCTGGGACGTAGACAGGCCAAGAAGCTCGTTCACGGAACAACCTGTCCACCCTGTACCGGGCACGGAGGAGCGGCGCGGCGCAGTCTTTACGCACAACCGAAGGAGCAGACTGGTGGTACATCACCACCATGTCAGCGGCTACAGCTTCAATAGTAAATGGATCCAGGACTGACAGCCCAAACAGAGGTACCGGACGTGAACGGAAGAACTCAGGTAAAATAGATAAAATAGCAAACCGGCTCTAGTTGACCCTGTAGTTGGGCTTTTACGTCGTGTGTGGGAACATTTATTTGACGCTTTACGCGTATTCCTTCTCTATACCTCACATAACTTAAGGCCCCTACTTTTTTTGGATTTTGCAGGAACATAATTCAAGTTATGGGACTTATTTTAACGTTGAGGAGTTCATCAAAGCCTTAATTTATTCTCTCTCTGTGTCGCAATAAAAGTTCTCTTGTGCACCATTGGCAGGTGCCTGTTTGCTGTGGTAGCACTTTGTAATTCCCATAGGATTAACATTGAAGGCTGTATAATATGATGCGCGTAAAGGTCGTCTTCTATTGAATTTCCGAGAATTATAAATTCCATCAATTAATAGATTAGTTATGAGCAATCGTGTTTCCCACGTGTTGGAATAGTGTGAGATCGGGCAATAATTTATTAAAATTTGCTGTAAGCTTTCGTGTACACGCTTGTTTCAGGTATAATGATTTCATTTACGGAAAGAAAAGGAGAACAAAAAGAGGAAGTGAAAAAAGACACCAGATACTCTTTGCGCAGATGTTGGGCTTTGTACAGGCGTGTTCGTGCAACCCAACACATACACACGTTACATAAAAGTGATGCTCTCTGCTTATCGACAATGAGGTGCGTCTTTGCGTTACATAAACGCGGGTATGATGAGCCCATGGCCTTTAGTGGAGTATTTAACCTTCTCGACCCTTTGATCAGAAGCTCTTAAAACTGTTTAGAAAGAAAACACTTTACTTAATATTTTCCTGTCGTCTGTTATCCTGCCAGTTCATAAAGCCACGAACGTTTGGTGTTTCATGCCCCTTGTGGTGATCAAAGTGCAGGGCGCTGTTTGTACAACCTCTCTTATTTCACATATTTGGATATTGTCCTTCTAGTGTCAAGAAAGAGTTTTGCTAAATCTTATCTTTTTCACTAGTACTTTGTTTTTTGTGAAAACCAGAAGCAGAAGTTTCCTTCTGCAAATAAAGTGGTTTAGTTTTTATCCAGAACCTGATCATGTTATCAGTCCCAACTCTGATGGAAACCACAGAACTGATGTGGTTTTATTTTCCAGCAGTTTGCATCATGCTAAGGTTATACAGTTATGTTGCAGGTTCATTTTGCCAGGTTGCTGGGACCTGATCTTTAGCAATATACTGAGCACTGTGCCGTGCTGTATGATAACCAGTTGTTTAGCAAGCCTCCAGATGGCCTGTGCGTTTCCACTAGCCTTGCAGGCCTTTTGCTTAATGATTTATCACATTTCCTGCTTAGATACTGTTAGAATTCGATGCAGCACAGGGTGTTACAGGAGGGTAGGCAATGTGTTTTGTCACGCAGTGTTTTGCAGCCCTACAGGGGTTCAGCACTGATAGCTGTGGAATGACTGTCCCATTACACTCTGAATCTCATCTGCAGTTATTCACTCCTCTCTGCTGTTTGTATGGCTCACCCTGAATTTGTGTTCCTTTTGACTTCTCCGTTGTCTGATCTCTGTTTCCTTTGAAGATGCATGAATTATACATGCAGTGCAATTTGGGGCAAACCTTTGGTGATTGCTGCACATCTAACACCTGCAAACAAATTCAATCACAGCCACTGTTTTTTTTTTGTTTTGTTTTTTGTCTAATAAATCTCCTGACCATCAGCTTGCTCTTTTAGGTCCGTCCCAGACCCAGTGCTCACCCATGCCTCTGCCAGTCCTGGGTACCCAGAAGATCATCCACGGCAACGGCACCAGTGTTGGCACAATTATATCCTTGCAGTGCCCAGCCAAACACAAGCTGGTAGGAAGTCAGCTGAAGTGTGTCATGGCCACCAACAGCACCCACTGGGTGGGGCAGCCGTACTGTAAACGTGAGTAGAAATAGACAACCGAAACCTTGAAATGACAGTCAAACAAAAAGAATAGGCAGGGCCCCTCTACTAGTATCCTTATGAATGTATATTTTATTCACTTCATAACTAAAATTGTGTGTGGAGATTAAATGCTCCAAGTACAGGGAGAGTTGTCTGCTCATTATACTAAAGAGATGGAATATATATTAAAGATTTTGTGATAGGCATTGTGGCCACTGGGCAATGCTACATGAAGGCAAAGGTAGTGTTTGGCTTGAAATAAGTAATTGTCTAATTTGTGTACACATTTGAGAGAAAACAGCTAGTTACTTGGGGATAAAGCTCATTAAAGGAATATATTAATACTAATGCCAGTAGAGAGGCAGGTGCACAGTTAGTCTTTCCTTTGGTGAGTGAGTGGAAAAAATGAGAGTAGGATCTTAATTATATTTCAGAATTAATCATCATGGGAAAGAGGAAGCCGTCTGATGTGAAAATGAAAGATATTCAGAATGGAATTTACTGCAAAATAGATTTTTTAAATTCTGCCAATCTCATGTGGTTACACGTTAGTGAAAGTCTTAATGATATATTTGAGCAGTCTATGTGAAAGGCTTTATCTGTAAACCCTGAGTAAAGTGATACTATTTGGGGTGATATCTGAGTCTGGTAAGGAATTGTCATACATAGATTTGGCAGAATGATCGATGGAGTGGTCTAATACACTGAGTGAATTACATGCAAATGAAGTCAATAAATCAATCAACCCCTTTTTCTCTCTCTCAATCCAGCTGTGTCTCCTTTGGAGGACTATGGTTTCCGTGTGGCTGTGTTGGCATCCATTGTAAGCTCAGCCATAATCTTCCTCATGTCAATGGCCTTCATCACCTGCTGTATGCTCAGCTGCATCAAAGAGGACAAACGGAAAAAGGAGGAGAGGTAAGAGAGAGGCAACCAGAGATGAATAAATCACTACAAGTACTTCATTTAAACTCCCATTTAAGGAAAAAAATAAACATATTATTGGGAAAATTTGCAATGTATGTAATGAATCCCAATGAATTATGCTGCATGCTACATTACATAATTAGACTGCTGTCACATGTATAAACAATACTATATAGATTTAGGTGCCTGGGACCCACCAAGTGGTCACAAGATAAACCTGGGAGGCTGTGAGACTAATGATTGAACAAGAAAAACGAAAAACAAAGCTCTGCTATATAGGTTAGCTTTGTTTTTTTAACTGTTTTAATTTAACCACTTTGTAGCAAGGGTGTCTAGTTAACTTGTGCCAAAAGCCCCAAAATGCAAATCTAAAATTAGTGGCTATAGCTGTGAGTGCACGTATTGATAGTAAAACTACAATATTCCCCTCCAAAATGGAAATAGAAAAAAGTAAAGGACTTGACATGGGTGGAGTGGAACAAAGTCAGGCAGTTTTGTATCATCTATTCATAGCTTAAATACTGACATGCAGGTTTCATTTTTTTTTTAAACAGAGAGTCAGATATGTGGCAATGGGAGGAGCAGGCCCAGCATCAAGAAGATAACAGGTCTCACCACAACCATAAGGGCAGAAACAACAACAACAACACCCAGGAGAAGATGCTCCCTCTATGGGACGGCCCCAACCCAGCCATGTGTGACAGCTTTCGAGCCTGCAGGTGAGACATGGCTGACTGTAGCTTAAATGTAGTGTTTAAATTCAAAACACGCCTGGTGACGTAAAGACCCTCAGATACAATGAAGAAACAACCACCTGCCTTTTTCTCCACAGATGTCATCAGGCCTATAGTCCTGCCTGCACATATAGCGCCACTCCTTCACTGGCTGCTCTCCCATGTCAAGACTATGAGCAGCCTCTCTTACACCAAATCCCAGAACCTGCACAGATCTCTGGTCCACCTCAATACCTTGGCCCTACTCCATCCACCTGTCAAACTATAAGACCAGGCCTCGTCCAAATCTCTGCAACTGGACCTAGTTTGTTGTGCCAGAATGGAGGACAAGAGAGACGTTTGTCTAGCATAAAGCTGTCAACCCCAGACGAGTCCAAGACAAGGAATACAAACTCCAAAAAAGAGTTTTCTGTAAGGATTATATCAGTGTAAGGACACATTACACGGGAGGTGAACACCATCAGTCAAGAACATGTTTACTTTGGACTACAGGAAGTAAAAACTGAACTTTCCTGGCCTTGAAATTGCTATGTCTGCTGAAGGCTCTAAAGGCATCATCTGACAGATGTGCCTTGTGTGAAATGTAGTGGCACGCTGCCCCCTGTATGTAAAGCGATGCCATTGCACCTTTAGGACATCAGACCTGCTCTGTAATCAGGATGCATAGGGACTTCTTTGCCCTTATGTGACGTTAAATTAAACGATTGTGTTCAAATTAACCATTGTTAAGTGTTTATGTGAACATAGTTCATAGCACACTGAAGGCAGTTGAGTAGAATGTGTGAGAATAACATCAGGACAAAAAGGTCCTGTTTGCTGGACGATTAGAGCAACTGATGTATGAAATATAATTTTAAAGGAATGTAAATAAATCAAAGAGTGCTACTGACAAAGACTTAGACTGTTGCAGTTTCTTAGTGAGGAACTAATGCAAATGTTTACAACGCTGTTTGACTGTTGTGTGTAATTATTCTGTACAAACACAGGAATTTTAAGTGACCAATCATAATAATAATAATAATGACTATCATTATATGGCGTAAGTGATTAAAATGTGCTAAAAATGTAAAACGCATTTAACAAAGTAATAAAAGAAAATGGCACCTCTTCGCTGCCTCTGCTCCTGATAATCTGCCCGTCGGCTCAGCCTGGCCGTAGATAATCATCATTCGGCCATGAGGTCGGTCATGTGGCACCGGATGTAACGGGACAACAAAAGCCGCCACACGTGGGGGAGAACAGGAAGTTTAACCTGGGGGAGGCTGTCGATCGGATAAAGAAGTCCCAAACGCCATTGGTTCGTCAGTATGACAGGTTTGTGAATCGAGGGTAAGGTGTTTTGTGTTGTGGATGACTTGTGCTGTGCTCCAGGACACACAGGCGGCCGCTCGCTGTGCCGCCTGGGTGCGTTTGTCGCATCACTTGTTGCATTACGTGAATAGTTTGGTGTCCTTTCATAGTAGTACTTAACTTGCCACGTGTAATAGGCTACACATTGTTGCACCGATTTGTTGCTCACCTCATTCTGAGAATTAGTTCCTTTCTGGATATATGTTGGAAAGCAACCATAAGCACAGGTTTTCCTGGAAAAGATTTTAAGCATACACTGCACGGGCGTCATCACTGCAAACATTAAAGTTTACATATCAGCTCTTGTGCAATTTCAGTTTCTTAGCATCAAAATAACCTGAAATCGACAGCAGCAGTGAGTTTGCAGGAAAATGTGGGATTTGATGTTTCTAATTGGGACTGTACTGAAATCCAAAACTGTCTTTTAAAGGTTCTGGACAAAGTTCACCCCCAAAAAGGAGCATTGAATTGTTAAATTGTACAATTCTTTCCTATCTCATTGTGATTTTGTGAAGAGGCTGCTGCAACATCCTTTTGGGATTTATAATTATCCATATGTCAGGTATCTGTTAATACTAAATGCTATTTCTTGCAGGTTTTATGGCTTCCGTTGTAAAGCCATTATGTTATTAATATCTTTAGCAACCTGATTTTGAAATAAAGTGTGGCCAAAAAACAGGGAATAAAGTTCTTAGCAATTTATTTTCAGAGCAGCACTGGTGCCAAGACCAGCTTACTAGAAAACTACCTAAGATTAGACATAAAATCTGCTTTGTAGCACGTTACAAACAGATAACACACAAGCTCATAGTTTGTTTCTCACTGTTGACATGGTTGGAGATTTAGTAGTTAGGAATAAAGCTGATACTGGTCTGGTCTGTTGCTGGTTTCTGAAATGTTTTAATTTCTGCCTTTCTTGACCAGACCTTGACGATTACCATGAGCAGCTCCAGAAGGATGCCCACTTTCTGTGCTCAGATCAGAGGATGGACACTGAGCTGGTTGACAGACTAGTGCTGCAGCTGAACAGGATCTACCCCCAGATACTCAGTGACAAGGAAGCCCACAGGGTCACTACAGATAAAATATCCCGGTGGGGGTGGGGGGGTATAGGAGAATATTGTACAGGCATGTGCAGTGATTCAATTCAGCATGTGTCTCTCTGCAGTTTAGGAACCAAAGTGTGCCCACCAAGGTACGGTTAGCTGAGCTGCTTAAGCACCTGAATGAAAAAGGTGAAGAGTCGTGTCATGAATTTTACAGAGGGCTTCACATCCACGCGGAGGACATCTACTACAGCCTGCCCAGCAGAGTCAGACAAAGAGGTGAAAACACTTAACAGGGTTCCTTTAGACTTTTTATTGGGTAAAGATACAGTAGCACTGCAGTCCTCTGAAATTTGTAGTGAACATGTGTTGAATTTTAAATGTTTTGAGATGCAAATGTAGAGATAGAACTATATGTACATACCAGGGCATGTTGAATGTATAGCACACTACCTTTGATGAGAAAAAGTAGGTTGGTGTGAATAAAATGTGTTCAAACACACCAACTTTTCACTTTAAGAATGTCTTGTTTTAAAACTGTCTGTGTAAGGGATGGAGGAGGAAATAACGGGGCAGAGGTTAGATTGTTATTTCAGTCTCTTTGATGAGAAGCTCAGGATAACCCCCAGGACCAAGAACATTATCGGGTAGTTTTAACCTGAAACGCTTCTACCAGCTTACACTGGTTGTGCTGTGTGTACAAGTACATCTATCTGTAATTCAGTTAATGCTTATACTGTAAGTGACAGTAAGTCACTCTTGCATCTTACCCAGTGTTCTATAATGGTGGACCCCCTGCTGTGTAACTGCACTGTCTGGCCTGTTGATCCTATTTAAGGTACAGACAGAAGCTTATGTGCTGCCTTGACTTCAGTTCTATTACTGGATGACATTACACAGGCTGGAATCTACAGTTTGGTGTTTACACAAGAATTGATTTCACTATCTCTTGTAGAGTTGGCCGACTCAAAATGGACTAACAATGTGTCAGTCTACGCAGAGCGATATGCGCTTAATGACCGAGGTAAATCAAATCTACATGCCTGTACTGAGTATAGTAGAGTAATTTTTTTAATTATGTAATTATTCATATTGTTTCATTTGTTTTTTTTCTGCCTTATGCACAATGCATAAGTGACTTTTTTCACATTTATAATTTAGTTTTTTTGACAAACAAAATACCTTTTGTTAAAGTGGATACACATCTCTACAAAGTAATGGAAATTAATAAAACAAAAGAACAATCAGTGCTCATATGTAGATTCACCCCCTTTAATGTAACTCACTTAAATAATCACTAGTGTAACAATTTGGTTTCCAGAGCTACACATTTAAGTGGAGATCACCTGAATGCAGTAAATAAGTTTAAGAGATTGTAGTATAACTATACCTGTAACTAAAGGTCCAGTTACTGCTGAATCATTATTCTGGCCAAAATCTTCACCATCAAGTCAAAATAACTCCAATCAACCCTGTAAAAAGATACTTTTAAAAGCAGAAGTTGGGATGAATACAAGAACATTTCCTTCACCATTGATACGTCTAGTCTGATGATGAAAAAGCTCAATTATGATCTTATGACACCTTAGAAACTTTGACATTTGACTTTGGAGTCTCCTACATGCCTTCACACAAACCTAGCTAAGAATATTTTGACTTTTTTCCCCCATATGCTTTAACACGCATTTATTATCTTTATGCCTAACACATCTCAGCTGGTGAAGCTTATAACTCCTTCGACTGAGTCAAATGTGTCTTGTGGTCTTTACTAGTTACTTTCTTGCATGGTCACTCAGTCTTTGAGGAAGGCCTGCCCTGTGTAGGGTTACCCAAGTGCCATATTCGTTCCAGTTCTTAATGATGATGAATTTAGATTACTTTGTAGAGATAAAATTGACATATTTTGTGTGTGTGTCTGTAAAACTTAAAAAAAAAAAATCCAATATCATTCAATGTTAAAAAAAAATGTTTTAAAGAGAAAACTTTCAAGGGGATAACCTTTTTTTTCTATACCTACTGTAAATGCCAATCATGTAATCTAATACTTTATTCTTTGTTGTTTTTATGTTGTTTTTGAAAAGAAAATAGTCAAACCAAACTGGCATTGTTGTGAATTACCGGTTTGAAGATTGAACCAGCTTGAACTGAAACCTGTGGCTTCAAGTTCAAGTGTTTTACTTTGGGAAATAATGGAGTTGTGCAGTGTAACTACCTGGATAATGGACCAAAACAGGCCTTTAATCGTTTGACTCCAGTTGTAGTTTAATTTGGCTAAAGGAATAGTAGGGCTGCTTTTCAAATGTAGTGGTCCTATAGTTTGTGTGGCTTTGTTCAAAATATGTTGTTCTCTACTGAACTTTTAAACCCATACTGTCACAAATGTAGTACCACCATTCATCATCGCATTACTACATTCAGGACTCCGGGTTTGTGGGTCAGTTAAGCGCTTGTGTAAACCCTCATCCAAAACAGCTTCTGTTCGGCATTCTTTTGAACAGGCACAAGAGCATCTACTGGGTCAAAGGGAAATGGGTCATCATTGACTCAGTAACTCTGTCATTAGTCAGATGAATAAATAATGGCTTGTTTAGTTCATTGCCTCCCTTTTTTTTCCTGCAGGACCAATGTTCTTCCTGAGCTGTTTAAGTTTTGTTGTTGGAATAGCAATGCTGTACTATTATGGAGGTGAGTCATAAAGACCAACTTGGTTTTACGTATTAATAGTTACAAATGTACCAAAAGATACATAGTTTTTCTTCAAAACTTACTTTTCACTCTGTATCATTGACAACTCTCTCTTTGTTGCCACTCTTTCTGCCAGCAGAGGCTGAGACGTTCAGAAGTTCTGGTCCTTTTCTTCACTGCTCTGCAGTAAGACTCAGTAAAGGTGCTAAATGTTTTAATTTCCTATGCAGAAGTTGATAAGTAGAAAAAATAAACTTCATTGCTCTGCCAAACCCATATACACTTTCACAGGTATAGTTTCCTTATAACATTTAATATACAAGTAGTAAATTACATGCTTTTAAATCTCACAGAATTTGAAATATTCCATCACACTCACAAGTATAACAAAGACACAATGTCCTTTATTGTACTTGCATGTATGAGACTTGCCTGGATGTTTTGTGTGTATAGAAATAAGTCATTTTTTCAGCTAAAATGATAAACAACAATTAACTGACTGGAGCTGAGGTAACTGAACACCCACACAGGTGTTTTCAATAACCCTGGCTGATCAGAACTCTGCTAGGTGGAGCTATGGTGTCAATTATCATCACCAGCTCCATGCACATTGGTCCCACCCTAATGGATACTGAAAACAACAGTAGGATAACGTAAATGTCTATAATCAGTTAGTACACGCCCACGTGGTCTTGAGAAAGTCCAATTAGGCCAGATAAGGGAAATCAGCTGTGTGGGTGGATTATGTGCAGGCCCTTCTCACACACACCAGGTATTTTCACCAGCTCACCCACCTACTGTGCCTTATAATGATGTAATAAAGAGGTTGTAAAAGACCTGCTGACTAAAGTGCATTATAACAATGTTCAGCTTTTGCTAAAATAAAGCACTAAACAATTGACATAATTTGGAGTTGCATTCATTTACAATCTAGTTTGACAAGAAATTGATAGATATTTATATAAACAAGCATACAGTTCATTCAGGGGGCCTGGCGTCTCAGTGGTAGATCATTGGGTTGGGATGCAGAAGGCTGCAAGCTCCAATCCCACACTAATGGGTGTGGCCCTGCCCAGCCACCAAGGGCGACCTTGTCCTGACAGCAGACAAAAATGGGAGGGTTGCGATAGGAAGGGCACATGCCAAATCAACATGCGGAACATTTTCCGCTTTGGCGACCCCTGAAGGGACCAGCCGAAATCCGTTGATCTTTTGAAGCATACGGTTTATTAGCATCAAATATACTATGTGGTAATTTACTCTATGGTTTTCAAAAAGAAAAATTTGCTTTTCTGTGTTCCTGTCTAGTGCAATCTAGTCTGCTACCAGGTAAAGTTGATTGCTTGTGCTACCTACATGAAATTGAGATGATGATAAAACATTTATCTCATTGATTGAAAAGCATAAGTGCATGCACTAGAGGGCACTGCTGCCTCATCACACTAAAGTGGGAGTTAGGACTCATGGAAAATGGTCTGGTGGGCTGTAACAATGGCAATTGGGAGAAACAGGCAGTCCTCATTAATTAATAATGACTGAATGGGTAAAGTCGGCTTAATTAAATGCTACATTAAATGCTGTTTACTTGACTGATCAAGAAGCACATGTCTGCAAAGTGGATGTATTCCATACTTACTCCAAGCCCTTTCAAGCGTATAACAAAGAGGTTATTACATCAAATATGGTATGTACAGTTCAGTTTTGAAAGAGAGCCCTCCTGTCTAATCTCTGGAGATTTGGAGACTGAGAAGGACTTTCCCACCTCTGTCTTCTCTGCAAAGATAGAGCAACGCATGAGAGGGGAGTCAGAGAGAAAGTGGGGAGGGGGAGGTGCTAAAAGGGGGTAGGAAATGTCACAGGGGTGATTGTTCACTTTGAATACTGGCATTCACATTCCCATAAGCGAGTTATTAATAGTCCTGCTTCACAATACCTAAACTTCTTGGTGGATCATCAGCATCAACCACTCCCCCTCCATGAGCCGGTTTGATCAACTTGAAGACTGGGATGTAGCCAGAAGTGTAGGAACCGTGAACATTCATTATGTATATATATTAGTCTATATATATTAGATCTGCTCTGAGGGGAGCTGTGTGTGTCATCAATCTGGCTCTTGGCTCGTCTGGTTGTTTCCACGGTTACCAGCGTTAGTTGTGGAGGAGGAAAAGGATAAGATTATGACGTTAGTTTATCATCTGAAAGGTGCTTTGGTCACAGTCACATTGAAGCAATTGTAAATTGAACATGAATACGTATTTAGCAAGAAATTGTATGAAACTGAATGCTTTTATATTCTTGTGTTAAGCCACTCAAGTGTTTAAAATAGCATTTGCTTGAACTCTAATTGGGGTTTCAGTGGCATTGCTGAAACACGGTCTAATTAAGGCTTCCACTTTAACAAGCACTTCTGCTGGGGTCTGTGCTGTGTTGACTCTGACTCACCATCTGCTGGTCCAAAAAAACCACAGACACATTCCAGCTCATAGCACATGGAGTCATGGCACCACCGAACATTGTTATAATTGAATGTTAGGCATGACGCCTGTGGTTGAAGACAGATGTGTTGGTGAGGTCACAACTGTGGAGGTGGGTCAGGCTTTTGAGTGAGGTGAGACACGCCCTGCTCTTGCATACGTGTGCTCAGCAGATCCAACAAACCTCCTGGTCCTAGGTGTCTGGAAACGTTCCGTGACATCTGGCTTAAATGTCATCAGCACAATAAAAAAATTGAATACACTTCATCTGAGCACTTGTGTATGTGACTGTGGTCGTGCATTTTGTGCGCGGCCAGTGTGTAGGGTGACCGTGTGAAATCACATGTGCCTCACTGCTCTTGTTTTCGCATTCCTGTTTGTCCTCTAGGAACAAATGTTGTGTCGTCCTCTGTAGACCTCTTTGTTGCTACAGCTGTTTTTTCCTCGACATTTGCAGCAGTGCAGAACAATGACTTTCTAGTAAAAAAAGAGTGGCTGGAAGCTGTTTGAGTTGATTTCTGGTGAGCAGGCAGAGGGCAGTGTGTTTGTCGGTCAGGGAGGGGACTGTCAGGTCAGGTTAAACAGTAGAGGACCAAAAAAGTGCTGACTACATAGATGTCTATAGGAACAAAGTGCACAATGAGGCAGGAGAGAAAATACCTAGTTCAATAGAAACAATAGAAAAAAGGGAGCAGAGACACAAGGGAAAATAAAGAGTGAATGTGATTAGCAAAAACAGCCATAATACCCGTGTGTGTTCTTGTTCAGCTTCTGCGGTTTGGCTGGTGGACTCCAAATGCTGTGATGAAGACGTTGACTACCACGATGATAAAAACCAGGCCTGTGGCCAAGTTCTCCATAATGTTCAGCCTCCAGTGCTTTTGCTCATCATTCAGATTCCATCGAACTGTAAACCAAACCACCTTTTACAACACACAAACACACACCCGATACATGTTAAATAAAACATTAGGAATCTACTTTACTCTGGGACAAAATCCAAGTCATTGTGACACACAGATTTACCATCACCCATAAATCAATATGTGCTTAATTTCTGGTCCGGAGAGCTCACGAGTGCAGAAGGGATTGAATATAAAAGTACGGTATCAGATATGTCATTTTGACAAGGGCATATAAGGACAAAGTTGTAATGTGATTCATTTGACCACTGGACAAGAGTTTTGAAACCACAGATGAAGGAGGATGACAAAAATACAAAGCCCATTTGGACACCACTTTCACTTTTTGCCACCAAGTTTATAGAGTTTAAAGGTTGTAATTAATGGTTCTGTTGCCGTTTTTCCTTAATTTTATTGGACAAGTATCAGAACAACAACTAATTCTAATATGAACACCTCACCCTTCAAGTGGGATGTTTGACCACTGACCACAGTCCTGAAATACATCTGGACCAAAATCCACGTATAAACTTATTATGAACATTTTTATTACAGAGTTAGTGGATGTTTGTCAAACCCTTTATTACTGATTCATTGCCAAAGGTAATTAACAACTTTTAATAACTTTTCGCTAGTGGTTTATTATAAACTGAGAAAGCCATTGCTGTTTGTTAATGATATACTAACATTTGTAAAAGCAGACCTCGCTGCTTGGATTCATTTCGCTAATAAATTTAACTACTAGTAACATGTCAAGCTGGAAGATTTCCTACAGCTTGGAAATTTTTGTCATTGCTAATTTACTATGTTAATTTACTATATTTACTAATGTTTTTTATGTCAGCTTTACTGAAAAACAGTTATTTGTTTCTCAGGGATCAGTTTGAGGCAAGTGTGTTTGGTTGCACAAATGCACACATAACCAATATAAAAATATCATAATAGAAGACAAATTGAAATGTACTGGTGTACAATTTTGTGAATGGCTGCACACAAGGAAAACTGTGTGTAACAATGGCAGAAAATATTTGGAATATTTTTCATCTAAAAACTCAAACTGTCTTGCTTTAATTACTGTTCTGTATAACTAAAATAAAGTGCCTTGCCTTCTCTCCCAGGCTCCCTTTAACACATACTGTGACTATAGTTCTATTAATGATCTAAATAGTAATTCATTTTTAGTTCCCTGTGTAATATTAGAGTTTTAAAGACAACAAGCATCAAACTCAAACTGCACAGAAAAACAAGCACATGTGAATGTATGTGTAAGTATTTCTCTATTTGTGGGAGATTACTGAAGTTGCACTGTAAGAAACCCATTTGACTTTGTGTGTGTGTGTGTGTGTGTGTGTGTGATCTGCCTGGGGTGGGATGTGTTGGGGTTGGGGGTTGTGAAGCGGGGAGGTGATATGTAGGCCACTCACATCACGCTACATTGGCTCCATTAGACAGAGCTGGATCCACTGGGGAGGGAAAGGGGGAAAGCAGAGAGAGGAGTCGGGTTCAGAAAAGTCAAAAGGAAATGAAGAAAAGGGAATGAAAAGAAAGAGCAATGGCAGAGAGATGTGTTTGATATTCTGGCGAAGACAAGTAGGTGGGGGCCGGGTGGGGTTGGGGGGCCAGTAGAGTCACAGGATTCGGTGGCATTAATGAACGTGTGATTACTCTCACATGCTTTTATAAATTTTATTTATTTTTTTACACACAATCCTTTATAAAACAAAGCAAATCTGAATTAGCACTGAATAAGGATGATCGTGATTTGTAACATTAAAAAAAATTGCCAACTGGTAAATTAATAATATCTCTTTTGTCAAAATATATAAAAAGGAAGGTCTAAGTAAAAAGGGAATCATATTTGATTCAAAACTGATGAATCCAATAGAGGAGAGAGACAGTACATACAAACCGTCCTTTATTTACTCCTCCTGGTGTGTGGCTGGCTGAGGTTCACTGGCCTGTAGGCCAACATGTCAGGGCAAGATTAACTGCATTTTACCATGTACTGCCACATCTCATCCTAACTCCTCTCCTCATAATATTCAGTTTGGTATAATTTTTTCACATTTCTGTACAGAAATGTCCAAAAACATTTTGTTGTCAGACACGGATAGATATATATTTACACACACCAGAAGTAAAGCAAACTCCCTCAAGTTCTCCAGCAATGCCGACAGCAGCACTAAATGTGAACTCTGACCTGCTTTTAGACATGCCTTGTTGCCATGGTAACAACTAGTCATACTGGTAATGGAATGTTTGTTAGGTCAGTGAACTTGACATGGGGGGGGGGCATTAAAAGGCAAAAGGTGGCAAAGGGTTCCAGTCTGGTTGAATGACAGGGTGTAGGGGACACATGTAAGGTAAGTTGAGAGATGTGAAGCTTGCCAGACAACAAAGACAACCCTGGTATAACAAAGGGGCTTGCGCACTGTTTTTTTTCTCACCTATGAAGATAAGCAGGAGGCCAAATGTGACCTGCAGACAGAGGGAGATGCTAATCAGTGTGATTATAGGGGTGTAAAAGGAGACGTTGTGCCCCTGGGCCAGTACAGCCTTGAGCTGGGAGGCATTAGCCATCAGTAGAGCCACATCCAGCATGCTCTCAGCTGCATTCTTCTTATTGGCATAGTGGTTCATATTCAGTGGGGCTGCGCTGCTGGGCCACGCATCTGGTTGGGAGGCCTGGGAAAAGATGAAAGTAATTGGCACACAGATAATGTTTATGGCTTTGAGATAATGCCTGAAAGAAGAATGCCAGGAAATAAACAGAATGGGTTGCTCTGTGCTCTGTTTTGTTCTCCCAACAGAGCAACGTGGCGGCAATTGATGAGACTAGCAGTAATTTTGTGCTTCCGCTGCATTGGTGCTGAGGACCTGGTTATCTCTCAGTCATAATTAGCACAATGTGCAACTGCTACTAAAGCAAGCAAAGAGATACAGATACACAGCAAGGTACCAGAACCTTAAAATGTGGAGAATGCAAAGTGGTCATTGTTCAGAGTTCAACGTTTCGCTCTATACCCACGGCATCGAATTACATCCAGTCCACACACATTCAATATTTTTGGCTAATGTTAGGTATCAGTGGGATCTAAGCACATTGTACTGAATGTACAACTATGAGCCAGTCTCTTCTCCCTTGATTCCACTATTTCAAATCAAGGTAGTGTGTCTGACTGTCTTGTGTTCGTTAACACTCTAGTGAGAGATAATGTGTAGCAAAACTCATAGCCTGATCAACTCTCAGAATTAGCTGGATAACTGCATTGAATTAAAATGTAATTAATCTTACTTCTATTTCTGAACACCAGCATTTTACTAACATGCACAGTAGCAATCAGCTACCATTATGCATTAAAACATTATTTTATTAATGATATTACATGCATAATATAGTAGTAGAGTCTTGAAGGTCGATAATAATTTCAGCTAACTTTTCTATGAGTGATCACCGGCTGATAACAAAGTATTTAAGATAAAGCATATTTTAATTTGAAAGTAACTTGCAGAAGAATCAATAAGTTGTTCACTCAGTGTGTGTCATGATGATTGTGTAATATTATCTGGTTTTGTGTTTATGCCAATCCCATCCCAGTGGACTCTGTACCACAGAGGAAAATAATGCATTGGGTCAGCAGGTACTGGACAAACAGTATGTCTGTTAAAAAATGTAATGTAAAAAGTGTCTCTCTTCAAATGATAAAAATAAAAGAACTTGAACTTGGACCTATTGTTAAGTGATGCATGCACACCTGAGCACCATCACTGAAGATTTAATTGTGTCAGGACAAAAACCTAGGCACACTCTGCGAATGTGGAGTAATCAGCAGTTTTCTCAATGTTTTCCAAATAACTGAAGCCTGCCTTTTTTCTCACAGCACTCCCCTGCAGCTGCAGAGAGCATAGTTTGTCAGAGATTAACACAACCACAGAGTTGGTAAAACTGTCTTCCTTGTGCTTTAGGGATAGAGGCAAAGTGAGAGAGAAAACAAGAGCTGCACCCTCTAATTTGCTACAGGGGAGGCAACAGCTGAATTACAATGTCTTTCAGAGATTCATAACAGTCAACTGGCATGGTTAAGTTAATGTATGAGGGGGAAGTACAAACAGGCAAAGTCGTGGGAGTTAGAGAAGAGCTAGTACTGTGGTCGCAGTAATTATTTAGATGAGTTTTTCATCTCATCCTGCAATAACTACTGGAACAACCATGTTTAATTCTGTTTTTAAGCCATAGCTTTTTTAGGACGTGGATAACATGTTATTCATTTGGCAGCATAGCGATCAGTTCAGATTTTATAATTTGGCACAACTACATGTTCAACACTGCTCAGACATCCTGGCAGCATCTCGCAACCCTTCAAAAATGTCTAACCCATATTGCGTATGCACCTCACATTAAACAACTCTTTAAAACATGTTTCACTACAGTCCATTGTAAAAGCAATGTGGAGAGGTATAGCACCCTTGTGTCTGTGATTTGCCACAAATGGCAGTCTGTCATGACATGTCAGGGTCAGCCATTCTGCTCTCAAGCACCAACAAAGACTTTTTCAAGACAGACCACGGTGACATAATGCCTGTCGTGAGATTGCAGTTTGGAAACATGCAGTATGTCTAGAAGCATGGCAGTTATATTTTCTCCGAAATTCATAAACAAACATAGCAAACTCCTGATTGTGTACAAATTAGGCCAATTTGTTAATTTGACTATGTATTATCTACACAGTCAGACCAAGCTTCTTGTCAGGATTAATCCTGCTGTCTGCTTATAGTATACATCTGAGAACATGGTATGTTACACTCTACTGTCACCAGGGGGTTTCGAAAATGCAACATGTAACCAAAATAACAGGATACATCTAAAGCAGGCTTTCATTTGTGTAACACTTAAAATTGTAAAAAATGGAAGCCAGCCCACATTGACATATTTACACTGACTTTTAATTTCTCTTTTGAGAAACCGAATGCTCATCTGAGCTCATCTGATGCCATTACAGATCTATTGTTATTTTTCCAATAGTCTAAAATGAAAGGTTCTCGTTAAGTGAATTGCTCTGTAGGCCTACTGTTCCAGGGCCTTTAATGCTTATTTTCTAAACACTGCTTTCCTTGTTTGAAATAAGACTCAGCAGACACATGGGGGAAAGAGAATGGGAAGGGCATAAGAGAAGAGATGAAAGACAGCAAGACAGAAAGGTTGTTTGACTATGTATTATCGCTCAGTGAGTCACAGTGAAATAACAGTGTCATGTAATATTTAACATATTCTGTTTTTTGCAGAACCATATTAGGTGTCACTAATGCTATGTGGATAAGAGAATGTGGCAACAGATTTGTCTCAGAGATTCAAATAATTTATTTATAAAGGACCTCTTAAATCGATTAATGTTGATCTAAGTGGTATGGAGAGCAATAAAGATGCATGTAAATAATTTTCATGAATTGACAAATGAATAATTAAATATGATTGAATAAATAAATAAATTACAACTGGACTGCCTGTTATCTTAGTAGAAAATATTAACCTATACTATCTTCCTATTTTTATCTTATGCCGTATTTTAATCAATAAAACCCCAAACCACAAAACAAAGACTATATAACTCAGATGAAATATGGGCAATTTAGTTTTATGAAGACTAGGGTGGCAACATGGTTCTCTAAATATAATTTAGTAACTGTGGAAAATCTGCTAACTGCTTCCAAGTTATCATGAGGGAATAAAGTTAGTTCCCATTGTCTTCGTGTCTGCCCAATAGCTAGTTGCAGTGCAATAGTCTGCTTGCTTTGAATTTAAAAACTGCTGGAAAAAAGTGCAGTTTCTAAATTCCTGAGACTGAATCCAAACTCTAAACCTAATTGAACCATAAAACCCTTTTATTGTGTATTCCATGGCCATTTAAGGTTTTGGCAGACTTCCAAGCAAAAGAAATGAACTCACTGAACTTGTACAATTTATGCTAACCTTCCTCCATTTCCCCACTTCATCACACTAACTTATTGCACTTAAGCTAAATGTAACTGAGGGAGTATGCCATCACTATTGCTCTGTATCTCACATGTAGACAGCTCTTTGCAGCAACAATGCTAGACACCACTCAAGACATGGTGAGACCCATTTATTATTTAGTTAATTGAACTGGCTACTGTTCAGCATCATGATGAAAAAGCAAATGATCTAGGATTTTTTAAATGCATGGGTGTGTGCCCCCCCCCCCTTTTTTTTTTTTCTTATCCATCAGCACTTCTTTCCTTTACATCCATCATGTCCTATCAGCAGTCTCCCTTTCTCACTCACCTCAAACTCTGGACATCCTCCAGATGAGGATCGACCCAACTGTAAATCTAATTTCCACGATTCTCTGTAGGGCTTTTAGTTTTACAGCCTTACACAGGCCAAAGCAAACATGGCTGTTACGGAGTGCGGCCGGTTGTATTATGGCACTCAGAAAATGTAACATTTTCTTATTCCAAAGTTGCAGCGTAAAACCCGAATAACAAAAAGGACAAAAGGATAAGCTCAAGAATGTGCTAGTGTCGTACTAAAATCTGACACAGAATCCAATTGATTTTAGATTTTACTCTTATACAGGCACAGGTATTAAAAAAAACTGTGGAAATCAGCATATAAGATCTTCACTCCACATCCACCCATGCATTGATCCCATTCTTATCAGCTAGTGGGAAACGCATAACAAATTAGATCAATTGCTGATTTTGCGAGCGTGGGCATATTACATTTTGCATCTGTTGGCAGAGCTCTGACAGTAACAAGGAAGTTTCTCTGATCTCTCTCTCTCTTCCTCCTACCGTCTTCCTCAAACACACATACACATCCATATGAAATTAAATGGAGCTATGAAGACAGTAACCATTGAACTGACATAGTTGAAACCCATTTACTTTCCCTGTAAAACTAGATGCAGCTCTCTAGCTTATATTGTAATTACTTGTCAAATGACAATGTCAATTGCCACATAAAACACAATAAAGGCTTCTTGCACCACAACAATATAGTTGTGGTGTGCATTAGGGTGACATTATGTAAAAGTAAAACTGTATGTGCGCATTTAGGCAAGTGAAGTGGAAAGGAGAGTGGAATTTATTATTCATAAGGTCACTGGGGTGCCAACAATGCTTCACTCCTCAACTGAAGTGGACTGTCATCTGACCTAGCATGCCTACAGCAGACATCAAGATCTCTGTTTATGGTTCTCGCATTCACTTCTTTCTGTTCAGGTATGTGTCTGTAGCTCACACACAAATCTTTTTGCCTTGCATAGATTATATGTTTTATGAGAAGCAGGAAAGTTGTATGGATAATATTCACCACAATCACCTTATATTAAATTGCAACACACAGTTATGTCTTCATAGGGATCACAATGATTAAAAAATATAGAACTGCCTTAGACTTACAGCCACAGTGCTGCACTTAAGTTCTGTAGATTTTCCCCAGTGTCCATAGGTCTCACTGGATTTTTCCGTGTACCACACTGGGCGTTAGGATTAGGCATGCAACTGCTCAATGTTTTACTTTTTTTTTTTCTTAAAAATGTGCGACTCCCTTCTACAACTGCAAGTATGAGTCATGCCTTGTTCGACAGAGAAGTGTTAAATCGCTGTTTTATTCCTGATGCCTCTCTACTGCTTTAACTTTTGCAACCCACTAGCTTTCCCTTATAAAATGGTACCAAATATCTTACCTCAGTCCCACTTCCGATGTTGCCGCTGCTGGCATTCATCATTTACCTATGCATAAGCTACTGCACCTCAGCCGCTGGCTGCAGCTCTGAACAACAGAGCTGATACAGGAAGAGAGGATGGGTCCAGCAGGCATATTACTTACTAACAAAGCAGCAGACGCACATGCAGTAATTCTGTTATAGTGCCACAACAGTGATAATTTTATGTTTTAGCAAATTGCAAATACAGTTGGCTTCGGGAGCGAGAAACGGAGACACGTGAGTCTGTGAAGGGCGTGGACGAAATGATAACAGGCTCTCGCAGAGAATCGTTTCACCGCTTGGCTATTTACTTACGTTAACTGTAAATAGTCTTTGCTGGTCTTTTCATGTGAGATATGGGTGTCACTGCTGAACAGTCTAGCAGTCAGGGTGAGCAGGCGCTTTCTCTGTGGCGCCCCAGCCTGCTGTGTGATTGGACGGTCCCTCCGGTCGTTACCAGGGGCGTAGAACCAAGCGAGCTGAATGGGAAACACATTTTCCCAGCCTCACCGGTGGATTAAGGTAATGGGGAGAGACGGCGACAAGCGAAAACACTTGTCCGCGTAAATTAATTACCGAGGGGCCGACTGTCAAAGTGAAATTTCCCGTGTGTTCGAGCTCCCCGACTGGTCTTTAACTACACGCTCCGCAGCAGGCGGCCGGCAGCCACGAAGACACAGGCGAGAGAGACTGTGCATCTTTTCTCCGCAGCCCCCGAAGAAAGAAGGGATGCGAGGTCTTGAAAGAAGATAATACGTCCGCGTTTCTTCCTCGTCCGTATGGGCTCTGTGTTCAGTTAGCATAAGGGGCGAGTTGCGGCTCAAACTCTTTGCGGCCGTTCTGGTAACGTTAGCCATTGTTAGCGAAAATTAGGACATGATGTGGACATAGGGCGTTTTAAAGTCCACCTTCTGTCGGGGACTGTCAGCTAACGTTACCGACAGTTTGTGTGTGTCATTAGCGTGCGTTTAGCTGGTGATAGATCGGTTTTTGTCGCTTTTTCACCTGGGTAAATCCCATTTTTGTTTGTTTTTAAGTTTAATATACGTAAGTGAAGACCTGTAAATACTGTCTGATTGCTGGGTGTTATTTAACCCTTGTCACAGTTAGTTTTGACCTGCTTTGCAAACTTGACGTTAACTCGGGTCGTAAGAACAAGCTTGCTAGTTTTCCATCCACCTGGACGACGATGGCCTCTAATGATATGTTTTAACTCATGGGCTTGAGTCTTTTCATCCACCTGCTTTTAATGGCAGCTAAACTAACTTGAACTCCGCAATGATACCCATAAAAACCAGTAGATTAGCATTTCCTTACACCACGGATTTTTACATTTTGTTTGACTAACTGGTAAAAATCTGTTTTGCAGCTCTTGAAAGCAGATGAAATCTCGCCCATCCATCCCCGTATTGTTCGAGGCCTCTGCTGGCAAACTGCGTCACCGAGTGGGCGCTGCAGGTATTCATCTCTAAATCAGCATGTTGGGAAGTCTAGCCATGGCAAGAATGACCTGGAAACCAAAGTGAGTGAACTTGTAAAACACCATGGACCCGGAGGCTAACTCAAACAGTGAGTCCCACCAGCAACTGAAATATCCCTCTGTAGCCAACTCTCAGTGTGACCAGGCCATAAATATGCATGAAGCCACTGGTGATGGAAATGTTAATCACGTGGACTTAGTAGTGAGAGGTGGGAGTGACCCCAGTGCAGACCCATCATCCAGCTATCAGAGGAATGTGCATCAGAGATTCATTAGAAGAAGTCTGTGGTTTTCGGACACAGATGAGCAGGCCTTTGAGGCACCTGAATGTGATAGCAGCAGTAAGATCCTAAACATAAACCTGCGAACAATAGTAGACAGGACACGGGAAACTAGTTGTGGGATACAGGAGGTTTCTGGCACTGAAACCCAAGGTGTGCACAAAGACAGTGCAACAGAAAGCGCCAGTGCTGATGAGAAGGACAAAGGTGGAGATGCATTAAATGTTACATGCAGCGATGGTACTAAAATTGCTATCAAGGCGGCCAGTGAGGAGAACGAGGAGGAGGCCGAGATGAAAGCAGTCTCTACTTCTCCAGGAGGAAGGTTCCTGAAATTTGACATTGAGCTGGGGAGAGGGTCCTTCAAGACCGTCTACAAGGGCTTGGATACTGAGACATGGGTGGAGGTTGCCTGGTGTGAGCTGCAGGTAAAGTACTGTGACTGTCCATGTGATTTACAAACTCTCTCTGACACCCAAAGCATAGTGTTTAGTATCAGATAAGAGGAGACAAAGCATATTCAGGAACCACATATCAGATAGCCACATGTTTAAAAAGAGGCCTACTACTTGCAAGTGGGTATGGGAGATCATGTTATCATATGTAATGTATGAGATATTTATCTATTTAAAATAAGCATCCCTTATATTTTTGTTTCCAACAAAAACGTTGCAGTTATAGATTTATCAGTAGAGCTACAGTATGTCTGACTCTCACAGGAAGCCCCTTTCTGTCAGTGAAGGTTCACTCATCATGATAATGGTGATGTCTTTGGGGAGCATTCAATCAGGAGCTTGCTAAGTTGCAAATGGGTTACCACTACATTTTAAATGGTTTACACAGGAAAAGGTATTGACAAGCATGAGTTGCTGCTGTGCAGATGCATACCACCACTGAACTATAGTGACCAGCTGTTAAGCAAATGCACTAACAAAGTCTACCTTGTCTTGCATTACACAAAAGAAAAACAGCAGCTTAGACTGTGCAAAAGTATTAACTAATTATTTTCATTCTTTGGAGACTGCAGCAGGGATTACTATTCTCTCCCTCTCCCTCTCTCTCCCAGGAGGCTTAAGGGGGGACTACAGTAAGCATGACTGGTTCCTTCTAAGAAAGAAAACATGTACTGTGATTTGTTATTCCTTCATCATCAATAATAAATCTGTTAAAGATTCATTTTCAGCAGTTTGTATTCTGCCATCCTTCATTTTTGCAATAACCGTTTGCCCGGCTAATAATGTAATGACACTGACCACAGATATTAAAGCAGACAGTGCAGTGGAAGCTTGTACTCTGTCCCTGCAGTGTGTCTGGATGTTATGAGCTGTGCTACTCCCTGCTTCCCTCCCTCTGTGCAACAGGAGGTAGAAAGACAGGAAGCAGCTGAAGTGTGCTGCAGCCTGCTGGGAACCGTGTGGTGTTCTTGTGGCCTCAATGAATTGTTTGCTGCATCAGTAACCTGAGAGCCTAAAGAATGTCGTCCGGCGGATTCACTGAGATGAACTGAACTGTGGGTTTTTATTTTGTTTGTATTTTAATGACTGTAGCATCCCGAGACAGTGACATAGATCATCACTGAAAAGGACTTGCCATTGGCTAGGAAAGAGTAAATATAGAGTAGTGCTGAGATGGACAGGATGACTTCATTTGGTTGATGTTATGCAAACTGATAGTGGTGAGAAATCCCACATCTCCCTAAACTTACACTTGGAGGATGGTAGGATGTTGATCAGGATGCAATTTACTGTATTGTATTTTTCCCTTGTGACAAATAATAAAACTCCCTCTAGTGGGCACTGAACACCTTTTTTTTTTTTCTTCCCTCACTATCACATTCTGATCTAGTCTACGTATCTTTATACAGTGATGTAGATTTGAGCTTTTCTGTTAAAACTGTTGAAAAAACAGATGAAAAAAATGCATTTTACTGACTTGATCAGAGTTTTTTTTTTATCAGAGGCCTCTGTGCTTGTCAGCTTACTGAGCAGAACAGAGACTTGTGGCCTTGTGTGGCTTTGACCAACAATTGTTTTCATTCTTGACTGATCTGTTTACTAAAAATTAAAACAAATCAAACCTTTCCCAACGTCTAAGGTAACAACAGATTACAGCAGATTACAACAAAAGATTATTTGATTAATCTATTAAGTAATTTGTAAACTAAATATTTAATGGTACATAGTTCCTTCTCTTGGAAATTTAGACTACGGATCAGACAAGACACCAGATGTCATCCTGGTCGCTAAGTAATTGAAATGGGCATTTTCCACTCTTATTCAAAAAGTGTTTTTTGAAACATTAATGAAAATGATAAATCCCTACAGATGTCTTTTGCCAAACTAACAGACCCTAACCAAAGATTATTAATTATATTCTAAACTAGGCAAACAGCAGATACTCACTAACATTTCAGTTTCTTATCCTATCAAATGTACATAATATGACATTATATTTTATTTTACTATATTACACAAAGCAATATTAAAAATGTCATTTTGGTTAAGTCATTTAGACAAGCCTGAGACTTTATGCAGCTTAGTGCAATTACAGTCTTAGTCTTAAGATGACAATGAGGATTTTATGGCTGTGTAGTGCATGTTTGCTCTTCGCTGTTGCATGTAGATAACAACTTTGCTCAGTTAATTGTGGTAGATAATGGGAAGACAAATGAGCCTTGTGTAGAAGGCAGCAATGAAGAGATTGACTAATTTTCCAAATTTTTATTTTTTGGATTTATGTGGTCACGTGGTTTTCTTGCCAAGAATTTGTAATGTGGTTCTGTTGGTTCTTTTTGTCTCTGCCCCTTTCCTCCTGTGCCCATCTCCCCCACATCTCTGTTTCTGTGCCAGGCAACTGGCAAAACACAGATGGCCCTGGCTCAGGAAAGAATGTTAATCTGAGAGAAAGATGCCTGTTGTGAGTTTGGATTGTTGAATGAAGTGTTTTTTTTTTTTTTTTTTTGTGCTGCATTTTTACCTTTTCTCATTCTATTATTGCTCACTGGAATTTATTTTTTAAACTTTGGAGATCACCCGTTTCTGCCAGTTGTGGCTCTGTGTACAGATTATTATCTGAGTGTTGAATACTGCGCGCACACACACCCGCAGATAAAATTTCCTTCTGACTTTGTGCAGACATCTCTGGTATTTGAATGTGAGTTTGTTCTGTAGATTAAATCTGGTGGTGATATACCATAGCAGTGATATGAAGCGTACCCATCACTTGAGTGTTTGCTGGAGGTTTTGGCATTCTTGTACCATTCTTGCAACAAATAACACCATGGGTTACTAGGTCAGTGTCTTGGTTCCAAACACTAGATTTTATTTTAAAGGAAAATTGGATTCAGCCAAGTTATAGGGTGATGTGCTTTTGAGCAAAGTGTATGGTTTTCGCTTTGGGTTAACCTGCACAAACATCAACCACCTCACCTTTCACCGCCTCACCTTTCAGATCAGAAAAGGAAAACAAAGTTGGAGATGCCCAATTGGGTCATTGGTTCCAACCCATTTGGCATTTGGAGGCCTAGGGAAGCAAAGACTGATAAAACCAGTGTATTTATCTAATAGTGCATGGTCAGCGGTTTTATCTTCTATGTGTCTGTGCTACCATGTCACCCAGCAAATTGATGAACTCTAGATCAAATACATAGGACATAGTCACTAGCCAGTATTTTGAAAACCTTTTTGCAATCATAATAATAACAAAATTAATACCAGTGCTTACTTGCTAATATTTTACTTGTATAATCTAATTCACTTAAAAAGCTCAGCCATCATTTCTACCTTTAAAAAGATAATGTACTGTTTGGATTGGCACTGTCAGGAAGGGATTTATTTTACTGCGTTTACTATTAAGCAAGGTATTTTGGTCCTATTTAATGTGTCTACTTATTTTACATACATGGATGGGGTAAAATAAAGAAAACACATCTTAGTGTAATAAGTCAAAAGCATACAATATGACTGCTGAGTACAACCTTAGTAATAAATACGATTTAAATTAACACTTGTCGGGATGTTTTAACAACAAAAACTGTACAATGAATCAGCTGTTGCATTACATTGTATAGGCAAACTTGATAAAGAGTGCATAACTTCATGGCTAGAAAAAGCCATTGGTAAACCACGCACACATACACACGACTGGTTTTGGTTTTAGTTTAAAGTGGGGAAAAATAACTTTCCCTCATGTACTACAGTTGAGAGAGCCTACAGCAATAAGCATAATGGTTTGCTTAATGTGGCAGGAAAAAGTGTTTTTGAATTAAACTTGCTTGTATAAGTCCGGCAGAAAGTCCTTCAATTTACAATGGCTAACAAAGAAAAACCTTACAATGTATTATCCCAGCATCAGTGAAACTAATATCAGTTGTCAGATGTGTTGTTTTGTAGCCACAGTTTATAGTATTGAGGCAAATTGCAGTTTTGAATTGAATTCCACTTGTTTTGGTGAGGGTCTTTGTATGCCTACTGCCTGCCTTTGAACACACTTTTAACTGTATTTGGCCTGTGTAGAAACATTTCTCCTTGCCATATTCGATAACAGTAGGACTCCAGTTTACCATTATTATAATTAGACTATTTATTTTCTTGGTTATTTGGCCAAGAAAATAAAATGAGATGTTCTACTGTCTGCTGTGTCCAGACTGCAAATTAAATAGATATAGACATATCAGTAAGAAAATACCAAGAAATGCCTACAGACACACTAAATGCAAAAATGGACGACAGCTTACCAGTTTTACAAAACATGAGTAGCTCTTGGCCATTTTCATTATATAAAAGTAGCTCTCCGGGGGAATAAAGGTTGGAAACCCCCAAATTCATTCTTTTCAAAAATAGCTGCTAGTTAATCTTCTAGCGATGGTATAATCCTTGCAGCTGTACATTCTAGTAATTTAGCACAAATGCCACAGCTTATTCAGCAGTAGTAGTTGTCTGACCTTGTGTATCCTTTTGTGCTGCTTTGTTTTGACTAAAACCAGTATTGAAAATCAGAGATATTTTAGGCTTTTTACAATTGTCACACACTGCTTACAGTTTTCAACTAATTAAATTGTTCTTTTTGTGCCTGACTGGATATAGCATCTTTTTTTTGAAATCATACCTGTATTTAGAGACAAGGTGCACCTTTAGCACACACAGACTCCTGCAGACTTACCTTTTTGTAATGAATATTTAGCTAAATGGAGTCTGAACTTTCTTTTTAACATATCATAAATGGCAAGTGTTGCGGTAGCTCACAGGCATTAGTAGTCAATATTTAAATTTAGGGAGTTTTTTTTATAAATCAGTGAGGAGCCCCTTTGTATCCTGCAAAAGCCTCTTGCTAAGGCTGTGCGGTATGAACCATTACTTTTAATCTCTAGTTGACCTCTGCATTAGTAAGATATTTGTGTAATAATAAAATGATGGTCACGCTGTAACACTACCATCTTTAATGTTATGGTAAACTTTTACTAGCATTTATTTAGCCAGCTCATTTTATATGTAAAACCATTTTAAAGAATGTATATTTGATTTGTATTGGCTGTATTTAGCTCACATATCCTGCTGTTATGTATTTTATTATCTAGACTTTATTATCTACACTGATCATTTTTTAACATAGCATTCTTGAAACTGGTTAGATTATCGGTGACCTGGGAAGTATTTTATAAGCCCACGGTGTAAATGAAGGAAGAATATGCTGGGAAAACCCCTATGCTTGTGTTTTGCCTATTTCGTCTTTAGTCTGGGTCATGGTATATGCTGAATCAAGGCTCTCTTTCTACCTCTGTGTCCCCACATCGCAGCAGCCGAAAAATGGATCAAGTGAAGGGGATTCGTGCCAGGAAACCTCGTGCCAGTTTAGCTCAGAACATCCAAACCCAGGAAACCATTCTCCTCTAACTTGTCTCAGGTTGCTGTTAAGGGCTAGATTTGAGAAAAGGTAGCCACCCACCACGCTCTCACTTTCTGGCTTGCACCAGTCCATACAGGGTTTATTAGGCATTACTCATGTACATGGGCACTGAACACATTTGTGAATATTTGTCTTAAGAGCAAAACAGATGGGTGAAATTGCCACCTTTGGTATCCCAGCACTGCAGCTATTCATAGTTAATATGGTTTTTACAAGGGTTCTGAGCATCAGTGTGTTACCATGAAGCATGAATGTTTAGTGACTGTGCAGGAGAGTATGATGTCATCTTTAACTGTTGTGCCTTCGGGCCTGCAGGCCACACGGGTTAATGCAGGTGTTTGTCAACTATAAAGCTCTATGATCAGTAACCAGAGTTAAATGTGGTACTTTGGGTCTGTTCTCAGGCACTGTATGTTACCTGAATATGTTTAAAGGTGTGTTTGGCCTGCATCTGATGAAAACCTGAGTGTTTCCCCTAGAATATAATATAAATGAGGTGGTAAGCTAGCAATTCCTAATCTTTGGTGTTTCGGTATCTTATCTGTTTATTGCTATTTAATTTATAAGTATTTTTGTATGTTGCACTACTAATTGGCTTTTACAGATCTTTGTCTACATATCTAGTAGATAGACAAAGAGAAATTCTTGTTCCCATGTAATATAATAGTCCATACCCATAATTACTTTACCATCCTAATTTAATTTTAGAAGCCTTTTTTCTTAGTTATATTTTTTAATAACCTAATTAAATTATCTTGCCACATTTGGGGCTGCTGTGGTTCAGTTGGTAGAACAATAGGGCTGTGTGATGTGATCAAAATTTTATATCCCTTTATACAGTCATCGCGATAGAGCATTTTCTGCAAAATCAAAGAAATGCCTCTTGGGAAGGCTGATTTCTTATTACAAATTGAATTATATACTCAACTACAAATTAGTTATATTTATATATATGTATATATTATACATTTTGCGGCTTTTTCTCTAGATTGCATTTCGTTGCCTTGTACTTGCGTGCGCGTGTGTGTGGGGGGGGGGACTCTGTAGTCCATGGGCTACAGAGTCTCCCCGGTCCCGGCAAGACGGTGAGACATCCCCAGTGCTGGTCCCAGTACCGGTAGATATTGGGGAGGGTAAAACATAAAAACCGTGCCAAATCAGTGGTGACACTGAACTCATGGGTAAGCACAAAAAAACACAAGGAAGCACAAAAAAACAAAAAAGTACATGTCTAAGGACAATATAGTTTATTGTTAATGTTTAAAGTTAATCTAATCTAGATTGTCACTATATAACATGATTCTTGAGTTGGTGGTAGTGGTCATAGTCTGTGAGCACAGTTGTGGTGCTGCCATAGAGGTTGCAGTCACTAGTACATTTGTTCTTCAAGCGAGGAGAAAGATTTGGATATTTTGTTTTTAATTCATTTAGATTTTTGAAAGTGCTCAAGAAAAAAAGATGTGTCTCTATTGGTCAAAGTTTTTGTATTAAAATTTAAGGTGGGTTGATTGATTGATGAGAATGTAAACTCATGCATTGAGTAGCATGTAAGTAAACATTCCACCTTAAAAGCTATTGGCAGCTGCATGTGGGCTCTTAGCAGTTGTAGCCGTGTTGCTAGATAATGTAGTTAAACATTGTTTTGGAACATTTTCAGCAATGCCATAATTCGGGGCACTGTACTGCAGACAGAATGTGGACATTGTAACTTTTATTCTGAATGGTATTTTTAATGCTGGTTTATTTGATTGGCAAAAGTAAAAAAATAAAATTTTTCATTTGGCTTACTTTCGCATACACCTCCTCCTGTTCTGAATGACTTTGTTCTCTCGTTACTGTCCTCCATGTGTTTGTGTTGCTACACTGCTGCATCTATGTTGCCTTGTACTGATGAAAAGTGTGATTTGTGATGCATTGAAATAACAACAGAGCACAAGATGAAACGAAAGACATTTTTCTATCATCACACTATATATATATTGTCATATTGCACAGCCCTAAGAGAAACCCTTTCCTCCCAGGTTCTCCTGGAATGTCGAAGTTTTCTAGGACAAGACACTGCAACCCCTATAGTAGCACCCTCATTTATGTACAGCTGTTCAACAACAATTTGCCCATTGGGATCAATAATATATTTATTATAGTTAATATTGTTGTTGGTTAAAAATGTTGACCAATCATTCTTATAAGTATAGATTTATGTAATGTGTGGCTCTAATACTTCAAATAAATTGATGTTTATAAATGCATATCTGACTTTTGAATTGGCTTCAAAATCCAATTTCAGGCTTTAAACAAAGATGTGATGAGAGATTGATTCGGGGGGGGCGGTGGTTGCATCTGTCATACAGCTCTTGCTCATAGCTTCTCCTGATGTCCTTTTGTTTTTTTCCCTCATCTCACTCCCTACTTATCCAGAGTTATTTGGTCATAGTTTTTAAGAGCATTGTTGTCATACTATCACAAAGTATATCAGTGACTTGTGGTCTAGTTCCTGTCTTTTAGGTTACTTCCTAGACAAGGCTCTGTGATGGATATATTTGTGCATTACTCTTACAGTAGTCTAACTGGTTTATCCTTCTTAAAGAATATTCTGTGGTACGCTGACCAGCACTACTCATCCCAAAGCCTCCTGCAGTCACTATTGACGAGACAAAATTCAGCTGCAGGCAGTCTGCTGGCTCATGACTTGCCTTGCACCAGCTTTTGTTACATAAGCAATAGCTATCTTTTAATAAGTATGGTTGCAAATGGGGCCAACCAGGGTTTGCATAATTTACATATTCTGGTAAGACTGGACAGTTGTTTTCTGACGTATCCACAGCCACCAGACACAAATAATGGTGCCAGTATAAAGCCCTGTCACACTTTAGTTACTAAGTCTAAATGTTGCAAATCTGTTCTTTGTAACAAAGGCTCATGATGAGGCCAAGTTAATGAGGACCTGTAATTAGGAACATAAAGCAGTGAAGAAAGACCAACCTGACTGTAATTTAACTGCCATAATTACGACTATTGCTGAACCCTGTACTTTTCTAATACATTTAGTCCTTGGTTGGAGACCTAATAGGTTTATTGATCTCAAATGTATGAAAATGTTGTAAAATGAACTCATTAAAGATATTTTATGCATATGTATGTTGGGGGTTAGGGGTAATTATGTTTTTTGTTTTTTTTTTTGTATTTACATTTTAGCAGTTTATGAGATGCTGTGAAAAGACAGATGTGAAAATAAAACACTCACCCCTGAGTTTTTGGCTGAAGAATTTGTGTGTGCACATGCACACTGTCAGCTCATTTGGGACATGTCTCAAGGTACATCTAAAATTAATGCTTTAAAGTGGTACCCTGCATCATAACTCAACCCAACAGCTCTTTTTGATTAGGAGCAGTGTGATTCTCTTCTCTAACTCATCACACTATAGACTTTTCAGTTCCTGTGGCACATTTTGTTTTAGCCAATTGAAAATTGCAACTGGTAAATGGGCTGTGTGGTTCATTTGTTAGTGAAACACTGTTTTGACTCACCTCTCTCCACACAGTTGGACCTGCACTGTGCCAACAAATGTTAGTGTTTGTGATGTTGTTTGAGCATGTTTTGTACTTTGAAATATTAGTTTGAAGGTAAAAAATGTCGACATATTTCCAGAACTGTATTGTTATTCTAGTGTGTATGTTGTAGCGCCGTAACTAATTTCACATAACCTCAACATCTAAACTCTAAATTAAGACACTGCTTTTGCCCAGCTCTGCTCATATTTATGCTCTACATTACTGCGTATGTCAACAGTTGACTATGGCTGAACAACCTTTTATATGAACCCAATTAGCTTTTGTAAATAAGTTGAGCTTATAAACAATTTTCCACAGTATGGGTGCTTTCTTTTTTCATGGGCACCACTGACATGTGACAGTAGAACATGTACTTAATTTTAACATATAATTTTTCAATAACATGGCATATTCTCCACTAAATTTCCAAAAGCTAATGTTTTATTATGGGCCTCTGGGTGTCTCTAGTACCCAGTGTCCCATAGGATTGGTGTCTCATTTTGATACATCTGCATTGCTATATAAGCTACCAGAGTTGTGGAACTAATGGAGGTCAACACAGTGGGTGTTAGCAGAATGGAGCACAGCCTTTTAGATTTATGCTAATGTCACATTCTATTTTTCTGTCTCTTCTGCCCTATATGACATCCTTTCTGTGTGTTTAATTGGCCTGATCATCTCCACGCTCAAAATACAATGCCGAATCTTTAAACCTACAATGAGTTTGCACCGCCGCTTGGATTACAAATATAATTTAATGAGTCGCACTTATTAAAAGCTCACGACCCTTGTAATCATGAAGAAATTATAGGCTCTCATATATTTATTCTTACGTGATGATTTGTCTTGTGTGTCTTGGGAGTGACATTCCTCTAGAGTCTCAATGGGCATATGTGCATATGTATTTGTCTGTGTATCTCACCATGTGGTTGCACAGCACCTCTGAACCTACATGTGGTTTCTGAATTATGCAGTAATGCAGAAACCCTAGTGTCTGCTGAAAGGGAAAACAGAAGTAGGAGAGCAAATGGAGCTGTGTGTGTTGTACAGGTGGGCAGGGTATTTACAGCTTGGAACGCTCTCCGATGGGTAAATGGGAGTTATTTGAGAAAAGCAGCAGAATTCCTGCAAGACCAGTAGAGATGATGAAGGGGGGAGGGGACAAAAAAGGAGGAGCATTGAGGCCATGAGAGATGAGAGGAAAGCATCACCTAAAGGGAGGGAAGTTGCGGTTGCTGTAAGTTGTTCTTTCCACTGTCTTGCTTTTAAAATCTGTTTTTCAGGTAAATTTAAGTCCATGTGCTGCTCCTGTGCAGCAAAGAGCACTTTGGAATAACTGAAACCAACTTGGACAGCCCCAGCCCTTGCTCAGCTTGCATCAGTAGAATGGGTTCTCTGCTGAACTGAATTATTCATGGGATTTCAAAAGAGTGCAGTGAAAATCCCCAACCCCCACACACTTACACAAAACCTGATATGCCACATTCTAACACACCATGCTTTATCATCCTATTCACTCTTCAACACATTGCATCAGAGCACATCTTGTTTCATTGATTACATTTATGTTTATACTGCTACCCTGCTATCTTGCAGGGAGTTGACAGTGGCCGAATAACTACATTAAATCTTGCTAGGTTGTGTTCACTGCATTCCATCAGTGTGGAGTTTATGTCATCCCTCTCTGTGAGGGGTGGGGTTGTCTTTAGTCCACGTTTAGACCTGAGCATATGTGTTTTTGTTACACAAGTTTTTGATGTAGTGGTTTAAAAAAAAAAGGAAATCACCAAAAAGGAAAGTTTCCCAAAGTGGCATTAGCTGCGCATAGTATTAGACAGGAAAGGGACTGAAAGGGAGCGATTAGTAAAGGTAGCTTTCTCTGTGTGTGCATGGATGTTTAGTGCTGGGGAAGGGAGTGGTAGGTGTTAGGGGTGCAAAGAGGGAGACAGATTGCAGATATGGGGGGAGGGAGGAATGAACAAAAGATAGTGGTTGAAGAAGTGAGCGAGCCAATGTGGGTAATAGAGAAAAATGTAAGAGATCAATAATAAGTAGTGTTCTACAGTTTTTACCATATTTCTCCTCTGCAGTACCCTGGAGACAGTCCAGCTAGCTATGTGTATATGGATCAAAGACTCTTCCTTGCCACTCCCTCTGGCTTTCTCATTTGCTAAATGAGACTGGATGCACAAATTTAAAATTTGCACCAGGTTTTTGTGAGGCAAGCATAGAATAGGTTTATTAGGGTTCGTGTTACTTTTTTGTTGTTTTTTTTTTTTCCAACTGAATTTATGTTTTGTCTTACCTCAGGATCGTAAGCTGTCAAAAGTGGAACGTCAGCGTTTTAAAGAGGAGGCAGAGATGCTGAAGGGTCTTCAACATCCAAACATTGTCCGTTTTTATGATTTCTGGGAGTCGCCCCTTAAAGGGAAGAAGTGCATTGTTCTAGTAACAGAGCTCATGACATCAGGAACTCTAAAAACGTGAGTTCCAGTAAATGTGTGCTTGATTATTTCTGCCATACAAACAGTTTACAAAGGTTAAAGTGACCAGTTGTCACTGAAAACATAGTGTGACTTTAGGATTGTCAGGTAACACTTTCCCTTCTTCCTTCATACAGCTATCTAAAACGTTTCAAAGTAATGAAGCCCAAGGTACTGAGGAGCTGGTGTCGACAAATTCTGAAAGGCCTCCACTTTCTACACACCAGGACCCCTCCCATCATTCACAGGGACCTGAAATGTGATAACATCTTTATAACAGGACCTACAGGGTCAGTTAAAATTGGTGATTTGGGACTAGCCACACTGAAAGCAGCTTCCTTTGCTAAGAGCGTCATAGGTAGGAGACTTGAAATGTACCTCTGCAAATCTATGGTTCTTGGCATTAGTAAATGTCATCCTTTGTTACATCCTTTCTTTTCAGGCACCCCTGAGTTCATGGCTCCAGAGATGTATGAGGAGCACTATGATGAAGCTGTGGATGTCTATGCCTTTGGGATGTGTATGCTAGAGATGGCCACCTCAGAATACCCCTACTCTGAGTGTCAGAATGCAGCTCAAATTTACCGCAAAGTCACCAGTGTAAGTTCAGATATTGTGGAGTTTTCAGTTTGTTTCAGAAATTACATATTCAAGGAGATGAAAATGGATCTATGAAAATTTTACATACTGTCTTCAGTAGCATAGAATAAGTAAATCATTATAAGCTGGTAGTAATAAGCCTGACAATATAGTAATTGTAAATTGTGTTAATATTCTACAGATGAAACATGGCCTTCAGTAATTTTACATTGTCAGTCACATGTACTGTTAACAAAAAATCTTGTTGCCACAGACTAAAAAGTTACCATACTCATAGTGAAATAATTATTTAAATAATTTGGATCATGCTTCATTAATGGGGCGTTTCATATCGTCATGATTTGGAATTTAATTAGCAGTCAGCAGCATACTCTCTTTAGAGACCAAAATGGGAATCAGTTTTGAAAAGAATGACAAAAAGCTTTGTTAGATATGATTTGCTTTGAAAGTTGTGCCTGGACTTGGACACAGATACGGTTTCTGACTGAGAAAAAGGTGAGTGCATATTTTCTGTGTAAATGGTGTACTTGTCTTGCAGAAACAGGTGGCAATATGCACTTCATGTGTCAAAGTGTGTTTCCTCATTAGGATGTCTTCAGGTCATTACGTTGGCATTGCAGCTGCCACTGTGTGTGTGTGTGTGTGTGTGTGTGTGTGTGTGTGTGTGTGTGTGTGTGTGTGTGTGTGTGTGTGTGAGACAGAGAGAGAAAATGGGAGCAACTGTGAAGTGCTTTTGTTACCAATATGGTAGAAAGGTGCTATATAAATGAAAAAGTCCAGATCTTTTTTTTCTTCTTTTTCTTTTTTAAACCTAAAAGTATTTATTTAGGTATTTTATTAAAATTAAGTCAGTGTGTTTGTACCAGCAAAGCATACTGCAAGCAGTTTTTAGCTCTGGGTATGTCATGACAGTCTTCATGTTTTTAAGAAGAGACTTGGCAAGCTTGCAGTCTGAGAGATGACTGTTGTTAATAGTTGGGTAGCATTATTGTTGCTGTCTCTAGATACTGTTCTCTGCATTGTTATTGTATGCATATCAGAGTTTCCTGCAAGGCCCACTGGATGATATTAATAGGAGATTGATCAAAGAGAAAGCTGATAGCTTTATACTCTTCCCTTAATACATACTACAGTATGTAGCTGCATATTTGGTAGGAATGTTATTCCAGACGATGTAAATACTGTACTGTATCTACTAGATGCAGAAACCCTTCTCTTTCAAAAACTAATCTCAAACATTATATAGTATCAGCCTTAGCATTATGCTGTGGTAACATACCTGTGTGTAAACAATACTTTCAGAAAAAGGTAGAAAATGGAATATTACCAAAAGTTGTGGAACTTTTAATTTATGTTCCCACACTTTCACAGTGGATATAGGTATATTAGATCTCAAACCAACCCTGCATTTTGTTTACTTATTCATACGTTCAGGACAGAGTCCTGTATTGGGTCAGGTACTCATGAGTAAAGTGTGAAAATTATTCATCAGAATCTGACTCAGAATCATGTTTTCACACACAGGAAATCTGTCTTGGTGAGTTGGTGCACACAGTAGTATAATATACAGATTGGGGGGGGGAAAAAAAAGGACATCGTGCACAGAACAGATGAATAATGTATAGACAGTGGATGTTTCTGGTACAGTAAGTACAGGGGATATAAAGTCATAAAGATATGTCCTCAAACTAATAGCAGGTCAGCACAAGAAGCATTAATTTAGCACAGTGGGCTAATATTAAGTTGTGTGCATAGGTAAACTAAATGCAGGCGGGCGAGCTAAAGTGAGCCAGTATTACAACCTGGTCCTTTTAATATTATAGTAGAAATAGCTCAGCATAAAAAAAACTTTGTTGTTGGCATGACAACAAGTGTCAGAACACACAAAGAATCAAAGTTTGCTTTGAATTGGCTGCATAGCTACAAACCAGTCAGAGTGCCCATATTGAACCCTATCCATATTGTGGCTATTTATGAGTTTACCTAAAATTAGCTAATGCTACAGATACAGGTCACATGCAGATTTAATTCCAAATAAGTGTACGTACGGGGGTCGGGAGTCCACTACCAAGCTTTGTGGTTGCAGGTTCGCAAATTTGTATACCCACATGTTTCATCAATGCAGCTCCCTTCTTTGCCTTTTCCCCAGTATTTTGTTTTAAATTAATTTTTTCATCAGGGAGTGAAGCCAGCCAGCTTCAACAAGGTCATGGATCCTGAAATCAAGGAGATTATTGGGGAGTGTATCTGCCAAAAGAAAGAAGATCGGTGAGCAAATGACACCCTCACTGTCCAATGTCTGTCCAACACGGCCCACAAGGTGCCTTCTCATCTTTCATGCCATGTCTCACTTTCCCTGCTTCATTGCTGTGGCGCTGACAGTTGGGCTCTCAGCAGCACTGCAGTCTCTCTCCATCCCAGTCTTACATAATGAGTTTGTGTACGGAGGGGAAAATGATTCTTAATTAGCATCCAGTGGCCTTATTTTATTTATTTTTTAAAATTATGGTTGGGTTCGACTTTGTCTCAGCAGCACAAGTACTCTGTGACCATGCATGATACCCAAATATGCCCAATTTGGGGCATGTAAAACACCTGTGCGTGTTTGTAGGAGTGCAAAGAAGGAAGTGGTGGGGTTAGGGTTCCTCCAGGCATTGAGCCATTCACCAACAAAGATGTGTGCATGAGCTTAACGCAGAGTTTGGGGTTTGCAACACCTTCCGCAGTGAGCATCAACCCAGCTTTAGACTAGGCCAAGGTTTTCTTTTACCATAGAGACTACCAGAGATTTTTAACAATATTGAAGTCAAGACGCTACCTTAACTTTAATGATAAATGGTAGCAGCATATTGAGTACATACAATATTTGAGTCTGAGGTTCTTTGTTCCTTCTCCCAGGTACACCATCAAAGACCTGTTAAACCATGCTTTCTTTGCTGAGGACACAGGTGTGAGGGTGGAACTAGCTGAGGAGGACGATGGGAAAAAGGCTTCAATAGCCCTCAAACTGTGGGTGGAGGACCACAAGAAGTTAAAAGGAAAATACAAGGAGACTGGAGCCATTGAGTTCACATTTGACCTGGAAAAGGATGTTCCGGAGGTTGTGTCTCAAGAGATGGTGAGTGAATAGATCAAGTTATTGTAACTTTGTTTATCGTGTTAGAAATATTTAGAAATAAATCTGTCCCAGAAAACATTTTGAATCCTCCAACTTTCCATACTTGCTATTTTAAGTTTAAACACAGGATGAAACAGTGAGATGAGCGCACTGTCAAACAATTCCAACAGGCATAATGCTCGTCTTCAAATGATTATTTCCATATTTACCACATTGTGCAATAGATGAAGAGAGGGTCTACCAAATAATCCCTAAAGACGAACAGTGAGTGGTATTTAGCAGGTGATGAGTGGTGCACGGTTTCCTCCAGAGAGAATGTTTAGAATTGAGGCCAGTCTGTTCAAACTTAGTTTCCAGAAAATCTTGTTCATCACTGTGGGAGAGTCCTTCAGGTGCTTTTTTGATAATCCAAGTGGGCTTACATGTGTTTTGCACTAAGTAAAGGCTTCTGTCTAGCCACTCTGCAATAAAGCCCAGATTGGTTGAGGGCTGCAGTGATGGCTTCTGGAACTTTGTCCCATCTCCCCTCTGGATCTCTGGAGGTCAGTCAAAGTGACCATTGTGTTCTTGGTCACCTATCTTACTAAGGCCCTTTTCCCACAATTTTTCAGTTTGAACAGGTGACCAGCTCTCGGACAAGTACTGGTTGTGCCAAACGTCTTACATTTAAGAATTATGGAAGCCATTGTGCTCTTGGAAGTGTAGCAGTGTAGCAGAAATCTTTTTTGTAGCCTTCCCCAGACCTGTCCCTGCAAGCAATTCCTTTGACCTCATGGCTTTTGATCTGATACAGTATGCATTTTCATATCCAATCTTTTTTTACCACAAGTGGACTCCAGTCAAGATTGAAATTCTGTTTTCACATTTCATTATGGTGTACTGAGTGTAGATTAATGAGACAAAAGTAACAACTGTAGAATCAGGCTGCAAAACCAACAAAATCAAAAGGTAAAGGGGTCTGAAAACTTTCTGAATGCTTTGTGTATATAAATGCCTCTACCGGAGTCCTGGGAGCTTGAGGATCTAGCATAGTATTGTGTCAGGTCCTAGGGCTGCCCTCTTCTGCACAGAGATCTCAGATGTTTTCCTGGACTTTGCTAGAGCCACTTTGCCAGTTTGGGCATCCCAGCCCCCAATGTTCCAATTACTATGGGGACCACTTGTGCTTTCACCTTCCACATCTTTTCTAATTCTTAAGCCCTTGGTATTTCTAGCTTCTCATGTTCTTTCTTTCTGGATTTGCGATTACTTGGGATTGCCATATCGATCACTATGGGCTTCTATTGTGTTTCCACCACCAGTATATTCGGTTGATTGTCCATTACCAGTTAGTCACTCTGTATCTGGAAGTCCCACAAGATCTTAGCTTGTTCATTCTCTACCACTTTAGGAGGTGTATCCCATTTTCACTTTCGGACTTCCAGCCTGAATTTAGCACAGCTGTTTCTGTATACTATGCAAGCACCTCTGTTATGGTGTTCCATGTATGCCCTGTCTGCTAGGATCTTATAAGCACATCATAACTTGAGGTCATCTTCCTGATGTATTCATGGATCCATGTTGTTTCATCCTGGATAGTAGCGCTGATGTTCCCTGGCCCCCATTGTGACCTTGCTTCAATAGTCTACAGTCTCAAGGTCCTAAATTTGGGGTTGAAAGCCTTTGTGTAATGTCGGGAGCTTGATGTTAGTGCCCTCTATCTCCTCTTTTGGCCAGCTTATCACCCCAGAGGGGTACCTGATAAATGGCAGGGTGTAGGTGTTAAGGACTTTGTTCTTTCCCTTCAGCTCACTTCATAGGACTTGCCTTACTCTTTGTAGGTGCTTGGCGATTGCTGCCTTCCTTGTGGCCTCGTTATGAGGTACTACTAGTTGTCCCCATTATCTCCTTTGTTGCTTTCCGGTAGTACAGTCCCGGGATACCTTTCCTCTCTTTGTTACCATCTGACTGCACTTATGCATGTGAAATAACAGTCTGACAGCTAGGCTGTAGATCCTAGTTGTGTGAATCCATGAGTCAATATCTCATGGCTCTGTGGAGAAGGTCCAGTTTATTCTACTGGCTCAAAGTTCTCTGATGTACCTCTAGCTGGGTAGCCAGGGAACGAAAATTTTGTTACTGATCCAGTGAAAGTGACACAACACAGCTTTCTTATTTTGAGATCATTTTCTTGTTACTCTTTTTTCTCCACCATATCTCTTCCCTCAGTTTTTCTGTGCCTTTTTGGCACGCTTATCATTCTAATAAGTAATTTCTTCCCAGACAAGCAATATTACAATGTGATCTTGTTTACTGCTCAAAGGACCATTGTGTCTAATTTGTGATTGTTGAAAGGGCTAATGGTCTAACCAATTTTTAAAATAGTTTTGTTTGGTGTTATCATTTTTTGGCTTCAAAACAATATTTTGGTTTAGTTTTTTCATTGTGTTTTATCATTGTTGCTTGTGCATGTAACAGTTCAGACAGTTCCCTTACGAACAATGAAGAAAGCGGCTGACAAAGAAAAAAGTTCCCCACTGCTCTGTTCCCCTTAAAATAGATTATCTGTTCATCCTTTTCTAGCTTTCGCTCCCTGAGACAATCCTGTTTTTAATGTAAGTACTTTTCTCTCACATGCTCAATGCTAAAAATATCCTGGAAGTCATGCTCTTCCCTTTTATTTGTTAGGTGGAGTCTGGCTTCTTCCACGAGAGTGATGCTAAAATTGTAGGAAAGTCCATCAGAGATCGTGTGGCACTGATCAAATGGAGAAGGGAGAGAACGGCGTCTTCTATAGTTCCAGTGGATCCGGGTGACGGAGGACACAGAGTTCAGATCACACCATCTCAGGGTATTTCTGCTGGGGCTGCACATGTAGGACATCCCCTTTTGATAGAATCAGAAGAGGCAGAGGCAGACCAGCACAGCAGGCTGCAAAATCTGCCAGCCAGTGCCACCTCAGTAACATGTGAGAGATTCTCTTTCCTCCACCTAAAAACACATGAGCTTAGTATTTCCATTTTTAATGTGTGCTTGATTTGTGTTTGTCTGCAGCAGACAGCACACTTGACAGCGGCATGGGCTCCACTGTCTACTCAGACTCTCACAGCAGCCAGCAGAGTGTCCTCTACCAGTCCCTGCTGGAGCCTATTACCATAGCAACGCAGCAGGTCTGTATCAAGAGCATACACACCCACGTGAACTATGTAGACTTAGATTGATTAAAAATACAAATACTCTGAAAGCAGCCAGGTGGCTTCTGAACTTAACAGGCTCTACATTCACACCCTATAAACAAAAATGTTTTAATGTGTTATAATCTCATACACACACTAATTTATTTCTCACAAGTTCCTATGTCTTTTAATAGGAAGTTTGTAGTCATAATCATATCATTATTTTTGTAGTTAATGTTTGTTCTTTTACGGTAACATCTGTTTTACTTTTGGGTTGCTCCTCAAATTAGTGCCAAAACAGTGGCCCTTTTCTGAGAGGTCAACCTCACTCCTGTGAAAAGGAACAATGGGGGCCAACCCTGAGCCCAGAGCTCAGGACTCAGTTGGGAGCTGCAGCCAGGAGAGGAAGTGCCCCAGTTATTGACAGTCATAGTGCTAACCACATTGCTCAACTGCATGCCCTAAATCAGCCTAAGAGCTCTATAATTCCAACGTCTGTGGTATTAGAGCACCAGTCAAAACCAAGCCCACCTGAGCTTCACTCAGAGACTGAAGATGTTTCCCCCTCGCACAGTGCTTTGTCAGTGCTGCACATCTCCCCGCTCTCTACACCTTCTGAATATCGCCGCCTAAGTGACACCTGCATCACACCACCAACGGACACCACCAGTGAGAACTTAACATTGTCTTCGCTATGTGGACGCAGACACTCTGACCTTAGTAGCCTTCTGAGTCTAACCTCTCAAAAACACACTTGTACAAAGCATAGAACCCAGATCTGCCAGATCTGCCTCTCTTTGCTTCGTTTGAAGCCACAATATGGCAACTACTGCCAGCCTTGCGTTATCCCAGCACATCATTGTCCTTGGGGCTTTAGACACAACCTGTCCTCTGGAACAATGACCTCCCCCAATCATGGACGTATGAAAGGTTCTGGCGATTGTTCAGATTTCTCACTGCTGCAGAAGTCCCTTTTAAATATAATCAGCTGCAAAGCAGGCCCTTGTCATCCCACATCCACCCAGCCCTCGCTGCAGTTTCCCTCAGCTGCCAACAGGCTTGCCCGCAGTTATGGAGATGGCAGTCTGCAGTATCAGCTCCAGAGTGACAGTTCAATTGGGGACCAAGAATCCCTCCACAACTCTGAGAATAGGTTCTGTGTCGGAGAACCGGAAGTTGCCATGGCTGTGGGAGTGGTAGGTTACATTAGCAGACTAGTCACTTTAGTTTTCCACATGGGGCCAATACCTGCTTAACTAATTTTACCCAGCCTGTAAGAGGAAAAATCTTATTCTGCTTGTAGCTGGTCTGGTCTGTTCTCCTGTCTACTATGCATTGCTGCCTGCATCAACCTGTAGAGCTGACCATTTTTCTAAAATGATGAGCTTGCTCAAGTCAGAGGACAATAGTGCAATCTCTAACAGAGCACATTTCACCAATGATTAACCTTAATGAACTTCTCTAGAACTGGTCTTCATTTTTAAATTTTTTCTGCTTTACTGGACCACTGCTACAGTTTTGCCTGGGATATATGCCCTCTGATTAAAGGAAAAGCACTGACTTCCTGATCTCCCTTCTCTCGTTCTTCTGCAGTTTTTCCCCTGTGTCCCTATTTTAGTTAGCAACTGTCACCTCCTGCTTATTATTGAAGCTCATCTTTTATTATCATATATTGTCCCTCATTCCATCATACTTGCATCTGATATTTTAATGTAACTGATAGTTCACACATGTAGATACAAACATTAAGAAATATTAAATAAAACTGAGTAGATTGCTTAACAATTATTTACTTGTAAACGAATGGAAAAGAAAATTGCTGAGAGTCTGTCTACTGGCAAATACATCAAAAAACCAATTGTCCAGTTGGAGCAGAGCATGCACATTATTTCATTCATCATTCATCCCAATTACTTTGTTGCCTATTCGTGTACGCACTTAGTTTTTATGATTTTTGTCCATGCTTATGAAAATCGTCAAAATTGATGAAAAGTTTAACCCAAGAGGATGTAACTTTCTTCTCCCTGTGGTTTTAGACTGTCTCTACAGGTCATCAGAATACATCATCTGTCCAGGGCCTGCCTTCTTCCAGCACAGCAGTGCACACACCACTGCAGTACCTCCAGCCTGGACACAGCTACCCTGCTGCTCCATATGCAGGTCAAACTAGTGTTGCAACACCAGCTCCAGTTAATCTATGTTCAATCAACCTCCAGCAAGCAGCAAGTGCTGCTAGCTATACACCTCCCAGTGTACAGGCCCAAGCTGCAGCAGGTGTTTTACCATCAGCTGTATTACAACATGTTGCACAGAGTTACCAAACACCAGGCCACCAACAGCAGCAGACAGCAGCTGCAGACCCTTTGACTTTTTCCTTACAAGTCCAACAAACATGTCAGAACTTTGTGGCTCAAACACATGAACATGTTCAGTCTACATCAGGATATCCTGTTCCAATTCAGCAACAGACTGCAGTAGCAGCAACCACGCTGCCCACACAGCAGCAAGCACAAAGTTACTCTCTAGCATCTGTAGACCCAACTGTGGGAGCCACAGCCCAGTGTCAACCTGTACAAGCTCCTAGTACACTGCAGCAGGTTCGGACCACAGTCAAACTACCAAGTCAGCAGCATATCCAGAGCTCCTCCACACCAGCACTTTACAGCCAACAGATGTCCATTCATCAAGAGCACCATCAGCCCTTAGTGCAAAATACACAACAAACACAAAATGCTGAGCAGGCTTTTATACTGCCTCAGCAGCCTAGCCAAGAAACTGTGCATGCTATACATCAACATTTGGCACAACAGTCTATCAGCCAAACTCAAAGTCTTCAGTCTTCTGATCAGCATCAACTACATACCCCAACTCTACAACAGCAAAGTCAAAAACACATGCAAAAAGCAATTCAACAAGACAGCCAGGATGCTTCCCAGTCCACACTCCTGCAGGTTCAGGCCCCAGCTTCCCAGACTCATTCCACAGCAACAGCAATTCTTCAAGATGAATCCAATCATCCAGTTTGCCTTCCTCCTAATGTGGTACTGCAAAAGACTACTCCAGGTCAGAGCCAGCACCTGTCAGCACAGTCTACTGCTGTTCCTCAGCACTATGGAGGAGCTGACCAAGTATCCAGTACCAACCAAGTAACTCCACAGAGCCTTCCATTTTCTTTTCAGTATAGCCAGGCTGCACATATACCCCAGCAGGTGAGTGTATAGTTTGCTCACAACTATATCGTGTATTGTGGTAAACCTGTGTGGCATCGTATTGGTAACCCAACATTATTTTGACTGACATGGACAATAACCAAGAACTGCTGGTCATAACACAATATTTAAGAGCCCATTGCATATTAACACCATTGACCGGACACATGCAATTATGGTTTAAATCACGTATTATAAGTGTCCACACACAAAAAATGCAGAACAGTATTTTTCAGTCTGCAGATGTCTAAATAGGTTAAAAAATAATTTAGTTTGTCGTATCCCAGTGTGGGTAAAGCTGTTTAAATGATTTTAAAGAATTTGCCCAATGGGGTTTCATGGTAGTTTGCTATTAATGAATAAAGTTCCTTAATTTTATTTTATTATTATTATTATTAGTAGTAGTAGTAGTAGTAGTAGTAGTATTTGTTTGTTTTCCCTCCGTCTTGCCTTTGGTCACTTTGGGGTTCGCTGTTGTAGAAATGCAAAGTAATGCTTTTTAACTTAACATTTTTATTTCTGCTGTTGTAGTTGTTTTATAGTGCCTGCTTTTGATTTGGTGCAGCTGTGTTGGTTGAAAATTAACAGACAAATAAACTGGAGTTTCCTCTGACATCAGCCAACAGTCAGAAAATGTAAACTATAATGAAAAGAAAAAGTGTGGTTTTAGTTGCTACATCCGCTCGCCCTCTCAAGCTTGCCATGTTTCTGTTTTGTGGTACTTGAGTGATTTTGATTGATTATAGCCTGGTTGGGAAATGTGTGCTGTTCTGATCTGGGTCAACAGCAGGAAAGGCTGATTTTCACAAACGAGATGAACCTGGAATTTCTGTCGTTATTGCAATGCCACCCTGTTTCCCCTTTTCTTGTTTTTCTGCAGAATATTCTTCCTGATCAGGGCACTTTACAGCTAGGACCAGATCAGCAGGATCGTGGTCAGCATCTCAACCAGTCAACTTCTAGTATGCCGGCCCAGACACAAGCTTCTGTCCACCAACAAAAACTCCAACCTCTGCAGATTTCTACTTCTCTACCAACTACGCACCCTTCGCAGGTATTACTTTGTCTGTTTTCACAACTATTGCAATTGTCTTGCCTAAGTAAATGTAAGTAAATTTTCTTTTATCTTAGTTTTTCCAATTTTTTTTTAATACATTTGCAGAATATTGAAAATATTGGCTTGAAGCAATTTATCTTAATGTATCATCCTTCTGCGTTTGAACTTGGTTAAAATTTGCTCTAGATTAGTTCATTTTCTTCTTTTTTCCTTCCTTTGTTTTCCTTCACAGTATCCTAAAATCCAGGTGATGACTACTGTGACTGACTGTGAATCCTCTTGCACTGCATCTAACCCTTCAACCACCTTTTGTCACAATCACATCTTCCTTTCTCCTGGACAAGCTCTCCCTTTAACGCCCTCTATCTCCTCCCTCTCCCCTCTGCATGTTGAAAATTTGTTAGTTTCACCCCATCCAGTTTCCCTCATACCTTCACCTGTGATGGGTAAAGTGGGACCACCATTAGCAAAGCACCAGTCTGCTGCTGCTCTGCGGCACTGTGTCAGATGTGAAGCTTCTTATTCACAATCTACACTTATATCCACATTAACCATCCACCCCATAGGCACACATACTGCTCTATCCCAAAACACACACCCTCCCACAAATGGCAGCACTCAGCCTCTAATACAGGTAATTATAATGGTTGCAGTGGAGTGCAGATGTTTGCCAAGAAGGTGTGAAGTGGAATTTGGGTATTTGTGTGTGTTAAGTGTGTGTATGCGTTAAGGGTGGTTTCACTAAAGTCAGTCTTTGGTTATATAATCGCTTCAGAAAATATACGATTGTTTAAAAATTGTAAATTAATAAAATGTCTATTGTTGCCTATCAGTTCAGTATGAAAACATGTTTTACAAAATGTGCAAACGTTCTGGTTAAGTCCATCCTGTTAGCTTGATTAAGAAGCACACATTCAGTCTACCTGTTGCAAATTGAATTGATTAAATAAATTTTAAAAAGGCACACACAGGTCACAGTTTACATCGAGTGTCAGGGCATGCTTATTTGGGTTTACACTTCTCAAAATGTCTACAAAGGGCTCTTAATCAAGAAATAACCATAATTTGGTATGATGATTATGATTTTAATGATTATCTGGGTACTGTCAGATGTCTCCCTGATGGTGCTGTGTGATGAAATAAAAGCTAACCAAATAAAATGCCTAATACTTTTCCACAGTACTTTGTTTTAAAGTTGACTTCCATTTAGAGGAACTTGTTTGTCAAGGCAGTGATTAAATATTTTATCCTGATGTTGCTGAAGTAGTATAGAAAATAATTTATTGAAATCTTCTTTAGTGTAGGAACCATGGAAGTTGTGTGGTATTTAATTTTTTTTTTTATCTATATATTCCCCAGCTTAGCCACCCTGAGCATATACCCTCTGCTCAGCCAGTCCAGCCTGCAGTATTCTCCCCACCTGTGCAGGATGGAGATGAACCAGACACAGCCACTCCTGTTGTTCAGCTGGACAACAACAATCAATGCCAGCTGCCTTCACAGGCCCAGGCACAAAGTCAGAGCCAAATTCCTGTGTTGCACCCATGTGACTCTCAGCGAGCATCTTCTGGGTCTGCCACTTCCACTCTGACTCAGCAGAAACAACAGAGTACACTTACTGGGGCCCAAGGTTATGGTCCAACAGAGACCATCACAGAGGTGTGGAGACATGACTCACATCTAGATTTTTTTTGTCCCTACAGTTACTACTTTAACAGTATACTCAAATGTTAAATGCAGTATCACCATCTTAAGCCTCTGTCAGGAACATGATGTATAATGAAATATCTGACAGATTTTCCACACTTTATGGTTCTCTGTTTCTGGATGTTATGTCTACAGGATCAAGTTACAGAAAAACACACAGCAGGGCAAAACTACGACAGGTACTATGTTATTTTCACTCATCCATCTTTGCTGGTGACAAGTCAGTGATTGTAAATCAAAGAAATGCCTATTATATTAGGGTAAGCTTAGGTGTTGTGAAATGGACACTAATTCCTAGAGTAACATTCCACCTGATAAGCAGTGACATAAGTGTTACCATAATCCACATACTCTTGTTTACATTGTGGCAGTAAAGTAGTCACACCAAAACTCTCTCTGACTTGTAAACAGAAACCTTGCACTGATTGATTCTACTGCTGTTGTTGCAGCAACAGTGGCAACCTTTAGAAAGGCTGATGGAACAATTTCATCTTAAGTGTGCTAGTTTTCAAATTCCTGTTGTGTTATGTGGACTTTGATGAGTCTTTATTAATCAAATACCTTAGCTACAGCTTCTCTCTTTGTCAGTCCACTCTGTGTATTTCAGCATACTGATTATAATTTTTTTAACAGGTTTGTGACTTATTGCCAGTTAATTTATTTTAGCTGTGTAGTACAACTGCAGGTATGTTTTAACACGGATACTGTAATAGCCCACCTAAATGTAGAGCTATGTGTTGGTCATTAGGGCACTGTATTACTGAATGAAACCAAATGTACAACATTTTCTTCCCTTTTCTTCCCAAAACTAGTGTCAACTCTGATGCCACATCGGGGAGGGAGATGAGTGATGGTTATGAAGGGACACAAGGAGGTAAAGGTGAAATGAAGGTCCGCAAACACCACCGCAGGTCCTCACGCACTCGTTCTCGACAAGAGAAGATTAGCAGGCCAAAGCTTAACATGCTGAATGTAGGTAACCAAAATGAATATTTCTTGTAGCCCATGTTCCGAGTTTGTGCAATAGAAGAGAATCAATGCTGTGTCCTGTCTTATTGCAGGTTTGTAACACTGGGGATAAGATGGTAGAGTGTCAGTTGGAAACTCATAACCATAAAATGGTCACTTTCAAGTTTGACCTGGATGGAGATGCACCAGAGGAGATTGCTACGTACATGGTATGCCGCAGTCCAATTAATGCAGATTTTGTTTTGTGTGTGGAGTGCATTGGCTCTGAATTCAGGAATGCCTCATGTTGCTGTACTGTGCTGCAGTACAGAAAAAAAAAATCCTTGTCTATCTCTCTCCTGCTATTTGTCTCTCTGGCAATTCCAGACAATTCATAATGGATTCACATTTTTAGATGGATAATTTTTTCATAATATGAATGTGATAGTAACCTAATATGAACTAAGAATTGGTTAAAAATTAAAATTTCTGCTGCTATTAAATTTACATTTTTAATATTCTGTTGTCTTTTTATCCATCCTTCTCTTCAGGTAGAGAATGATTTCATTCTGCCTCTAGAAAAAGAGGTGTTCATTGAACAGCTGAAGGACATTGTGGACAAGGCTGAAGACATGTTAAGTGAGGACACAGAGGGTGAAAGGAACTCTGACCAGGCAGGCAGTCCCAAACACAGTGAAGGCGCTGGCACACTGGAAACAGAGGTGAGAAAGAGAACAGCTGACAGCTAATAGTTGTAATGGCCCACTCTGTAAATGAGTGGCTCTGCCTTAGATGCATCATCCTGACAGCACTCTTAAGATGACTTTGCCTGTAATGTTGCCAACAGGAGATGCCAAGCTCGCCATCCTTGCTTTTAAGGATTTTTTGATGTAACTGAATTTATTACTGAAGTTTAGCTTTTAGACTGCTTGGGGAAGTCTTAAAGTATTGTAAATTGAAAGTCTTTCCTTCTCTTTAGGAATTGAAGGCTTTTGCACCCAGTACTCCACAAATGGTGTACCAACAAAATGGTATGTCATTTGACTATCTGAAGCTCAAATATTTACTCAAACAGTTCACTCACGCTTTTTAACTCCATTGTTTTTTTACACATTTCTATTGTTAAGATTTGACATTAGATTAAGGATGATTTAAGAAATTGTTTTGGATGTTTCACTTTTAAAATAGTCGGTGCCTCTTAGCTCTTTTATTGTATTGATTTGATAGGAGATGTGGGTTTGAGTTTTTCGTTCTCTCTGTTTTTTACAGTCCTACACACTGGCAAGCGGTGGTTTATCATCTGCCCTGTGGCTGAGATGCCCATGCTAGATGCAGAGGAGACTACATCCTTTACCTCTACAGCCCAGGGTATACTGCTCAGTAGTTAGTGTTTACTGAACTAAATCCTTAATGTCAAGATTTGGCTTCTCTTTTGGGATTATGTTTTCTGTACATTAAAAAAAATTCATTTGTGTCTTACTCACTGCTGTTGATATTGAATATGCTGCACGTGCTATAGAGTGTGCGTCTCTGCAGTTCATCCTTTGGGGTTAGTTATATAAGAGTGCTTCTGCACCGGCTCCAGGCAGAAATGAAGGGCAGAATTTTTACTGCAGCTGGCAGAGTCTGGAGTAAGACAAGCAGTGATGTAACACCCTGCCACTTACTGGACCCAGCCCCTCTTCTTTCTGGCAGTTTAACCCATGATCTCTTTTTCTCTTAATTAATGTTTTCATTTTTTGTTTGTTCAGATACTAGAAAGTCTGCCTCTTCAGTCAGGCCCAACAGCAACACATTAGCCTGTTTCACATATGAACTCCAGACAATGCGTTTACATGGACTCCCCAGATAGATTTCTGTCATGCCATGTATATGCGTAACCACGTTTCTAATCCACATTTTCAACTGCTCATGTGCATAACCGACGGCTGCATGGAGCTGAGTGAAGGAATGGATGAAAGTAGAAATCATTAACGGGTGAATGCTGCCTCAATTCCTAAAAAGTCCATCTGAGGTCTGACAGAAAATGTCCCACAAAGTGCTTCGTAGAGTTTTAAATAAGTCTCCTAACCCT